>NC_081557.1:227003070-227026012 GCF_022355385.1 Mustela nigripes | reverse complement strand
CCCCCTGCCCCCAGCAACTCTCAGTTTGTTTTGTGAGATTAAGAGTCACTTATGGTTTGTCTCCCTCCCAATCCCATCTTGTTTCATTTATTCTTCTCCTACCCCCTTAACCCCCAATGTTGTATCTCCACTTCCTCATATCAGAGAGATCATATGATAGTTATCTTTCTCCACTTGACTTATTTCTCTAAGCATAATACCCTCTAGTTCCATTCACGTTGTCGCAAATGGCAAGATTTCATTTCTTTTGATGCATTTTTATGATGATAAAAATTAGACTACTTGTGAGATCATTTTCATGGAAAGAAGTGTAACCATGTATCCGCTTTGTGTGCAGGAAATGTTTTTAAAAAATGGATTTTAAAATATATTTATTTGTGCTACATTTATATTAACAATGTAAAATAAATAAATAAATAAGAGTTGTTTAAAAAGTATGTTTGTGGGGCGCCTGGGTGGCTCAGTGGGTTAAGACTCTGCCTCCTCCAGCTCAGGTTGTGATCTGAGGGTCCTGGGATTGAGGCCAGCATCTGGCTCTCTGCTCTGCAGGGAGCCTGCTTCCTCCTCTCTCAGCCTGCCTCTCTGCCTACTTGTGATCTCTATCTGTCAAATAAATAAATAAAACCTTAAAAAAAAAAAAAAGTATGTTTGTGGTACTGTGTGTCTTCGAACATATATATCACATGGGGTATTCTAGAGGAAACAAGAGATTTTCCTTATAATGGCAGCAGTGATGGTTTATTGCAAGAAGCTTTTTATCGTTCTCTTACATCTGTTTTGTTTTCCTTCACTTGGTTTCCTATTTATTTTTTCTCTTAGTTTTGTTTTCTAATAGAAGTGATTTTTTTTTTTTAATTTAGAAGTTCTGAAACTGGAATTCTGGTTAGTAAAAATATATTTAACAATAATATTAATAGGTGACATTTATTTTCTGCTGATTATATAACAGGTGCTGGTACACATGATTCATAAATAATACTTTATTGAATCCCCACCAGAATTCTGTGAGTTCAGCAACATTATTGTACTCATTTCATAGCAGAAAGAACAAGTGTAGAAGTCAAATTGAAACTCTGCCTTCTGAGTTAAGGTACTAAATTTTTAGCTGTTATGGTAAGGAGAAAATACAGAATTTACTGAATATTATGAAAACATAAATGTAAGTAAGTTTGTCAGCTTTTAAATTTCAGATAAGAATAGTGAAATTTGGGAAATATAGACTTTGCCATTAACATGGCTAGTAGCAAATAGAAGTAAATAGCTCCTTAGCTCCCAGTTGAATTGTAGATAGAAATTTCATAATTGAAATATATTTAGAATTTTCCAGAAGCAAACATCTACAGAAATAGGTGGAAACTGAATTCACAAAATTAAAATGAGCTGAACAATTACAGTCAATTATTTTCTGAGCGACTTAGCCACAGAAACAACAAAAAGAATACACTTATTTGACTTACATATTTAAGAAATAGAAATGAGACCACAAAAATAAATTTATTATATATTACTTCTTTTGTATTCTAAATATTGATCAAGGTTTTATACACAAAATTTCAGTCATTTCCTTTCTCTTTTTTTAAAAAACGTGTTTAGTCCTATGATTTTTTTCTACATATCTTTTATTGGTAAAAATCAAACACATTAGAAAATTATTGGCTTGAAGAAGATGTACAAATGTACATGAATCCTTGTTATCTTTTGGCGATTGTATTTCATGCTGAGTTAATGGTCTAACAATTCCCAATGATATTTTCATAATCAAGTGGTTAAGTGTCTGATTATTTAAGATAGAGTTTGTGCTCTGTGAAAAATCTATGAATTCATTATTGAAGTTAAAAAGTAGGATTTTATTCAAATTTTGCCCAAGTTTGTCTTTTCATGTCTGTCTTTGGTCGCTTCTCTTCACTTAGGGTTTATTTTTTCACAGAAGAGATATACTCCCTTCCTATTATTCATTTGGGTCCATACTTTTTTGGGTGAAAGGATCAATTCAACATTTGATAACAACCTCAGTTCTTTTTTTTTTTTTTTAAGATTTTATTTATTTATTTGACAGACAGACATCACGAGTAGGCGGAGAGGCAGGCAGAGAGAGAGAGAAGGAAACAGGCTCCCTGCTGAGCAGAGAGACCCCAATGTGGTGCTCAATCCCAGGACCCTGAGATCATGACCTGAGCCTAAGGCAGAGGCTTTAACTTACTGAGCCACCCAGGCGTCCCACAACCTCAGTTCTTTTGAAGAATCTGAGGTTCTTTTTTATGGCTGAATTCAATGGGCACTTCATCCTCTTCTGTTATTCTCATAGTCAAATACATATGATTTCCACTTATCTAGAGATATTTGACAAACAGTCAAAAACTAGGACAGCATTAAAAAAGAAAAAAAAAATGAGCTGCCAAAGTTTTCATTAGGTTATCTACCATATCAGGAATCTAATAGCAATAGACAGTTCCATATTATTCAAATACCAGCCAAATGGTGAATTTTGGCATTCTCCCAAAATACTTGCTCAAGTATTTGCCATTTACATTCTAGTTCATCTTATGAGTATTTCTTCTTAACTTTTCCTGGAACTTGCCCATCACCCTTGTTATTATGGGTTGAATTAATTCCCCAAAGAGATAAGTTTAAGTTTTAAACTCCATATCTGTGAATGTGACTTTATTTGGAAATAAGATCTTTGAAGATATAATCAAGTTGAGGCAATCAGGGTGGGTCTTAATCCTGAGGACACCTAAGCAAGTGTCCTTATAAAAGAGGTATATTAATATCCACAGAGAGTTAGAATGTCATGTGAAGACATACACACAGAAGGAGATGGCCATATGAAGACAGAGGCAGAGATTGGGATTATAGTGACACAAGATAAGGAACAACTGAAGGTACAAAATTTGGAGGAGGCAAAGGAATGATCCTTCTCTACAGGTTTCAGAGCCAGCATTACCCAGATAACTACTTGATTTTGGAATTCTAACCTCTAGTATTCATTCAATAAATCTTTTTTTTAAGTCACTCCATTTTGAGTACTTTTTTGTGGCAGCCTTGAGAAACTAACCAACCCTTGACTTCAATCATACAATGAACACAATTTTATTAATATACCCTCTACTGAGGTTGACAACTGTCTTAGTCAGTTGTGCTACAATAACAAAAATACCATAGACTGGGTGGCTAAAACATTTTTTCTCACAGTTATGGAGCTGTGAAAATCCAAGGTCAATGCATTGGCATATCTGATGTCTGATGAGACCACTTTCCTTAGTTTTCAGACAGCTATCTTTTGCTTCTATCCTCGCATTGAAGAAAACAGAAAAACAGAGAACAAACTCTTGTATCTCTTCTGAGAAGTACAATAATACTATTAATGAGAACTTCATTCTTACTATCTAATTACTTCCCATAGTCCCACCTCCTACTGATACCACATTGAAGGCCATGATTTCAACATACAAATTTTGGAGGAACATAAACATGAAGTCCCATGATCAAATTTTTAGCTTATTCAGTGGACTTGTCTCTGCCATTAGAGGTACACTAGTAACAGTGCACACCAGTCCAAAAACTAGCATCGTCATCATGAATATGGATACAAAAAGTTCATCTCCTAAAGCTCATGAGTTTCATTCTCAAATTGACCTTTATGTCCTTACCATTACTCTACTCTATTTTTATATCCAACTCTAAGAAAATTAGTTCTTCTGATTCCCCTGCTCCATAGATGATTAGAAACAGCAAATTGGGTGAGAAGGAATGGATTCAAGAAATATCATCAGAATAGGAATTATTACAGAACCATGAAGTGGTAAATTTAAAATCTGCCTTAGAATGTAAACTGTTACTAATAATTTTCTGGAGATTAGGAATTCAACTTAATTTTCCAAGATTCACTTTATTCATTTGTTAAATGGAAAACCATAATACTATTATTATTACAATTAATGATGCAACATTTGACAAGTACCCAGAACAGACATATAATAGGAATTATTGTCAATTCAGTTTTTCTTCATTTTATTTCAAAGGGGATATAAGTGTAGCAACACTGACTATACGGATAAAGCCTGCTCGTGTATTTTCATTTAGCCCTAAAATTGCTAAGCATGGAGTTGCACTTGAATCTTCAATAAAATAATTAAATTATAATTAATAATTAGCAAGAATGCATGCAATCCATTTTGGAGCTTGTATCAGATTTCTAATGCTGCTGTAACAGCATTAGAAAATGTAGCTTAGAAGAACACACGTTTATTTATTACTTTAACATTTGGTAGGTAGGAAGTCTGTCAGTTTTCTCCAGACTAAGATCAAAATGTCAATGGATCTGAGTTCATTTTTGGAAGTTCTAGGGTAGAATTTATCCTGCCTTTTCCAACTTCTTAGCGGCAGCCTGAATGTCTTGGCACATGGACCCTTCCATCTTCAAAATGAATACCCTTTTAATTCCCTGACTTCCCACAGTCATGTCTTTCTCTGGCTACACTTAGGAATGATTCTCTACTTTTAAGAAATCATGTGATTTGACTGGTTCCAATGGTGTAATCTAGGATAATCTCCTATCTCAACATTCTTAAGTTTAATAACAGTTTGAAAGTCCTTTTGGTCATTTAAGATAACAGATTCACAGTTCCATGGATATATAGACATCTTTAGAATGGTGGAGTGGGAGATGGGAACATTTTTCTGCATATCACAGAATTCTTTAATCCCTACATGAATTTCTAATGGTAATGAATATTGCCTTGAATATTCATCATATGTAATGGCTATTTTAAAGAAATTTTGGCCAAATAATGTTGAATATTGTTTGTGAAATCTACTTGATACTTGATAATTAGTAGAATCTCTGACAGCCATTAATATTCATGAGGCTACACTAGACTACCACATACCTAACTATTCCTGTTAGTGAAAGTCTCTTAAAAATTATACTAACGTATTAAGTGTTAATTTCCTCTATAATTTAGACTATTTTCTAGTTGGAGTATCTACTGCTTTTCTGATACTTTCCAGAATTGTTCAATTTATTTACTTCTTGTGCTAATTCTAAATTCCTACTCCCTAATTGGAAATTTGTTAAATGTATTACCACAAATGTCAAAGCCTCAAAATAGAAAGTAAAAATGAGGAATAAAAATAAAGTTGTCTAAGTCAACATATAATATTTTGCAATTTTATTGTATTTATTATTTTTTACATGGGAATAACATTGTTAATTCTCCTATAAAACACAGAGTTCTAAATAGATTAACCAAAAAGCAAATCCACTAAGGATTTACACAATGCCTAGAAATTTTATGTATTTGAACTCTAAGAGCTTTACAAACAAAAACAGGAAGAGTAGTATCTAGGTATAGCTAGTATAGTTCTTTTGAATAAAAAAAAAATAGTGAATGTTAAGAGCTAGACATAACTGTGTTCTAGGATTATTAGATAAGATTATCTCAACATATTTATAAAGCTGGATGTTAAACTGAATTGAATTTCACTTTGGACATACTAAAAGACTTAGGGGACAAAATCATACCCACAGAATAGCCTGAGAGGTAAGTATAAGTATCAACTCAGTTACAATTTACACAACAAATATTTATTTGGTGCCAGGCATTTAACTAATTACTATAGAGTGGGGGATAAAGAAAGATCTTCCAAAGTCCTTCAGAGTTTATAAGTGAAGTAAAGCAAATTCATCGAATAAATATGCTTTTATCTTCCTCAGAGTCCTTCTACCATTTTACTGACGCCCCCATCATTCCCTCTCCCTAATCAACTTTGCAGTTCTTAAACAATAACTCAACCAACTTGAGAGTTAATTCTAGCTTGTATTATCAGGTACATTCTTGTATAATTCCACTGAAATCAGAAAATCTGGGAATTTAAATAAACTTCAAATTCTAGTAAAGAATTAAAAGAAAAAAAAATGTGTAATTCCAGCAAGATGGGAGATACTTGGGGTAAAGAGATCTATAATAAGCACATTCAAAAAGTCTGATTTGGGGCCCCTGGGTAGCTCAGTCTTTTAAGTTTCTGCCTTTGGTCAGGTCATGATCCCAGAGTCCTGGGATCCAGTCCCACATTGGGCTCCCTGCTCAGTGGGGAGCCTGATCTTCCTCTGCCCCTTCCCTCTATTCATGTGCTTGCTCGCTCTCTCTCTTGCAGAAATTAAAAATATATATATTTTTAAACATACCATTTTAAGTATAGTCACTAAACAATTTTAGAACTGACAGATTTAGATCTTGTTTATTAAAATATGCAGTAAATTTACTATTATAAAATGAGAATTATGATTAAAGAAAATAAATATGCAATATGTATCCTAATTTTCATTTTAAAATCCTTGTGTATTATCTTCTAGATATTATGTTTTATTGAAATAAAGGAAAAGAAGGTAATGAGTTCTCTTGAATATATTGACTTCACCAAATTGGGAGAAGCCCCACCATCACCATGACTGACATCAAAGAAATAGCTACAGACAACTCATTTCATAAAAGTAGAGAGTTGAGAGTCATATATTTTATTTCTATTAACTGGTGTTCTCTACTGACTCAATTTCTAAATTAAAAACAAATCACTCATTGATAATGCATATTTACATGCCACCTTTTTTTCTAAGAGGCTAAAAGATTTATTTTCTTTCTACTTCAGATTTTTTGCAAAGTTTAAAGAAAAAGAATCATGATGTCAACCATTGTCCCACAAATTTATAAATAAAATCTGTTAAAACATTTTGATCCCTTCCGATAAAGATTGCTAAGTATAAAATGCCATTATTAACTACACATTGATTACAAATAGCTCATTATTGAAGAATAACTTTAAAACTTAGATATATTCACTGCTATTTTGAACAGAAAGTGTTTATGTAGAAAGAAGGCATTCATTTTGGAACTTCAAAACTGAAATGTCGATAGTTACAGTGCATTTATTTGGGCCATAAATGAAAGAAAGAAAATGTGCATTCCACCTACACTACTCAGTACTTCCTCCTCACCATCTATTCTATTTTTTTTTTTTTAATGCATTAAAATTATTCTTTGGGTAAAGTGTCCATTTAAATGATTGCTATGTTTTAAACAATTTTTTAAAAAAATATGATGGAATGGCCATTTCTCCTGCTGTCCAGGTGTTCTGGGCTAATTCTGATGGTTTAAGAGACCTCAGCTACCGGGAGAGTGACCATAGGAAAGAGTACTGCAAATCGTAGGAAACCGCAAAACCTAAAGTCACTACTTGTATTTTTTCTTGTTCTTTTTCTTCAATTAAAGTAGTTTTTGCTATATTCAGAATGCAAGGACATGGATTGTTTTTTTTTTTTAATTTTTTATAAACTTATATTTTTATCCCCAGGGGTACAGGTCTGTGAATCACCAGGTTTACACACTTCACAGCACTCACCAAAGCACATACCCTCCCCAATGTCCATAATCCCACCCATCAAAAGGATTTTTTTTTTTTAATTCAACAAATATTCACTGAAATACCCTGTGAAACTTTCCTTTTTGGTCCACCTACAAATCATCAGTTGGCTATAGTACATCTTAAAATATAACATGGCTCATTGAAGGGTCAACTTAAATTTTAATTTCTTCTTTCATTTTTTTCTTTTTAATTTGCCAGATCCTCTGAGGCATACTAACAAAGAAATAAGTGCTTTTATATCCATCATGATTAAAATGGCTACTCTGTTTTTAAGGGATCATTTATACCAGTCCCCAAACCAATGTTTCGGACTTTGATTTTAGGTCCCATTTTGAAAGACAGAAAAGCAAAATAGCTATCAAAGATGCAAGTAACTATTTTGTTACTGAGAGAAGCAGTGTCTAAAGAATACATAGATCTCATTGTAGCTACACTATTGAACTCATTTACTTATAAATATCAAAGGTCTATTTCTTCTAACAAGTGTCACTATTTCTGCTATAGTTGGTAAAGTAACACTTGGCAACTCTGTGATGATATCTGAATGGAAAGAAGAGCTTTCCAGTCATACAAACCTGAAGATACTTTGTTTCATTTATAATTTCTATCTCCATCTTTATTTAAATCTTTATTTCCTCCTCTCCTGATTATAGACCAAAGGGGAAATCTTAGTTGTTTGGAGTGGAGGGAAAAAAAGTTCCTTGGGCAATAAACAAATTTTGCTCTCTTTTCTATTAACAGCCCCTTAATTTATTGGCAGGAAAGAGGGATGTAGGGGGAAAGGTAAATATTTCTTAACCAAACAGTCAGGTGACAGTCCTCTTTCCTGGTTGATCATCCCATCTCTCTTGCTAACACTACCCAGTATTTAGTTTCCTTTCTGGGATAAGTATCCTTGTGGGTATTTCAGAGAGGATCAGCAGGCACCCTCCCATTACAAATGTTGCTGACTTGTGAGACTCAGTGCTACTAAGCTGAATTCCAGTCAGTGTTGATGTCCAGTTGTCTTTCCTGTGATCTTTTACTGCCAGATCACCCTGCCTAAGGAAGCATTTTGTTATTTAAGGAACCTGTCACATGGGTCAAGCTCAGATAACTATTCCATTCAACCTAATCATGCCAAATAATGAGAGTACATGCATCTCTGTTTTGCCTCTCTGTCAGTTCCAGGAAGTCTCCTTATTTATATGTTTCTAATGGAATAGGGACAAATCAGTAGGTCTTTTGACTAATAGTTAGTTATACCATATAGCAGCAAGATATCAATCTTCAACTGTTGCAGGCCCAACTAATTTTTATAAGTGATTCTCTTAAAGACTCTACTCTGTTGGCCTCTAAGAGAATAAAGCAGTCCTTAGACTACCTATCTCCCCAGGAATACTATACCCCTAAACAGCTTCCACATGACTCTTCTCAGTCTCTTTTTGAAAATTAATTAATTATTTATTTATTTAAGTAATTGCTATACCTGATATGGGGCTCAAATCCACAACCCCAAGATCAAGAGTCTATGCTCTTCTGACTGAGCCAGCCAGGCAGCTTCTCATTCTCTTGGTGAATAAAAGGGGAACACTGGGATTAAGTATGGTTGATTCTACTCAATGGTTTATATGAACATGATCTCCTGGAATAGCAAGCCTCGAGACCATACTCCTCTTAGAATTTAAAATTGACTTTGCAAATATTTATTGAAGACCAACAATGTAGAAAGAGCTATTCTGGGTGCTACGAAATCAGCATGAACAATTTTCTTCATATGCAGTGAAAATGCCTAAGGGGGGATAAAAAACCTTAAGTAGATAAGGATAAGTGTTTTGAGAGAGTAGTATGTCTGGAAGTTTTTAATGGTGGTGGTGCTGTTTAAATATAGCAATTACTCCCCTCCAGCAACCCTTGGTTAATTCCCTGTAGTTAAGAGTCTCTTCTGGTTTCCCTCCCTCTCTGTTTTTATCTTATTTTATTTTTCCTTGCTGCTGGTGGGGAGGTGGGTGAGGGGATTGGGTAATTGGGTGATGGGCATTAAAGAGCGCACTTGATGTTATGAGAATTGGGTTTTATATGCAACTTATGAATCATTAAATTCTACCCCTGAAACTGATAACATGCTATATATTAACTAACTCAAATTTAAATAAAAATAAAATAAAATAATGCAACTACTGAAAGTCATACTGGAAAGAGATTATTTGAGCAGAGGCATGAAGTAGGTCAAGGATCATGGGTGGGGTGGGAGACTGCTGACCGTGGAAGGAGTTCTAGACAGATGAAAAAACAAGTGGAAACAGTCTGAAGCAGGAACATGGGAATTTTTTCATGAAGCTTAACATAATATGGGGGTATGTCCAGCTGTTTGTTTTTAACTATTTTCCCAGTCCAAATGCAGGTGCTTGAGATTTAACACCACACTGCTCAACAATATTAAGGCCATGCCAGTCTTGAACTCTTGTTGACATGACAAAACTATTTGAGCAGGATCCTGCTGTTAGTAACATCAAACCACATTCTTTAACACATTGTGAACTCTTTTTTTTTTTTTTTAACTGAGGTATAATTGCATATAACATTATGTTACTATTAGATCCATAACATAATGATTAAATATTTCTATATTGTAGAATGACCGCCAGATAAGTCTGGTTAACATCTGCCAACATACATAGACATGTTTTTTTTTTTTACTTGTGATAAGAGATTTTAATATATATTGTATTAGCAACATTCAAACATGCAGTGGAGTGTCATTAGCTATAGTCACCATGTTGCGCAGTACATACCCATGACTTATTTATTTTATATAAAAAACCCCTTTTATATAGAAACATACACTTAAACTCCCTACTTCTTAGTATTTAATGGATGACAATAAACACCTGCTAAATGAGTAAGTCAAAGCTACACATTAGAGCTGGAGAATTTGTTTTGTGAGAATGAGTAATTTGACCTTTTCCTCCATCAAGTCTCCACAACTGAATTTGCTCTGAATTTCTTGGTCACTGTTATCTAGCCTCTTAAAGAATGGGGCAAAGCCACACACCCAGTAATCATTTCCAATAACTACTCAGTAATTGATACCTTTTATGAAAAGCTTATTAATTTCCAGGCACTATGAAAAGCACTGTACACTTAATTTCATCATAACTTCAGTTTGGTTTTAACATCTTCTAAAGATAAGAAGTGCGATTTTTAGAAATTATCGTATCACTGCAGGTTGTAATAGTATTAGGGAGGTAAAGAGTCTGATGTTTCTTGCTTGTTTTTAAGATTTATTTACTTATTTTAGAGAGAGAGAGAGAGAGAATGAACAGGAGGGGAAGAGAGAAAGGGAAAGAGAATCTCAAGCAGACTCTGTGCTAAGCATAGAACCTGACAAGGGGCTCGATCTCACAATTCTAAGATCAGAACCTGAACTGAAACCAAGAGACAGATGCTTAACCACCTGTGCCACCCAGGTGCTCCAAGATTCTAATGTTTATGAAGAATCTTGGATTTTATTATAGACAAACTAATCACATATTCTGAAAAAGCGAGGAAGAGAAATAATTTGATGTTCAAAAAACTTGGAGGCTTATACCATGATATTTTCAGTGCTTTGTTTCTCCAAATACTTTGACCACTCTTTGATTAAGTTTTGGGAACTTAGCAACTTAAGTTTGGGAAAAATAATAGAGTTTGGTCTAACCTGGATTTGCTATTTGCTAGTTTTAAGACATCAGGCAACTTCTCTGAGACTCATTCAGATTCGTCACCTGTACAATAGCAGTAACACCTAATTTGTTAGTGTAAGGGGTAAATGAGAAAATGCAAAGACCTGAACAAAAATATATGAAGAACTCAGAAAAATGTAGATAGCACACCAAAATAGTCTCCAAGAAACAAATCTTAGAGCTAGGATCTAGAATGTAAAATCAGATCTGCCTCATTCTAGAGCCTAGACACTGAGCCACTGCACACAAAGTCACCTATGTAACTTTTCAAGCAGTTCGCAGTGATTTCCTGGTGTCACATACATTTGTCTATTTTTTGCAGTGCTTCTCTTCTTTATTTTCTTGTGTCTTTTATAGAAAATGAGGGATAACAGCTGCACATCGGTGTTCCATTAAGAGACCAAGAGTGTTTCCTGCCGTGTCTTGAAAGTGTTCTCCTTTTGTTCTTAATATCTCGTGAAAAAAAATTCAATAATCCAATCCCTTAGGCAGTCTAAACTTATTCAAATTCCTAAGGGACATTTTTAAGGTGAAAACTTCACTAGAGTGTGTTTCTCTTAAATAAAAGAAGTGGTGAGAAGCGGGGAGTAGATTTCACCATCCATACTTGTTAAGACACCTGCAGAAAAATAATTCTCACCATACTTGGCTAAAGGCTATAGCTTTTACAAATATAACAGCTGATGATGGTTTATTTTGGCATTTGTTCACTACTGGGAGTTAGATTCTGAAGACACAGTAAGTATTTACAGGTCGTGGCAAAAGAGGATTGAAATGGAGCCGATGGTCCTAATTCACTTATCTATCATCTAAAAGGTCAGTCATACCCAATCACCTTGGACTGTATAGAAATGAGACAACTGTATTTCATACTGTGTTTTTTAGCAATGGCAAACAATTTCCAGAAAAAATTACTTGATAATTATTTTAATAAATGAATTATATAAAACTGAGATCTTAGTAAAATTTTCCCCCTTCAAATACCTTTCACAGTTTGTAAAGTCTTGACACAAAAATAATAAACTTAGCACTAATGCAGCTAAGATGTCAATTTCAAATATCTTTGAAAATAGAACTATTTTTCACATCAAACTTGAGTAGTCCTATAATATAAAAAATGGATTAAATGGATGCTCCTTTAGAATAAGTTTATTTGGTAAGTTCAGGTTTAAATTATGTACATATGAAAAGCCAATTCATGAAAATAATGAGCTGATTATGATAAATACATGTTAGTCATTTTGTTATAGGTGCCAATTGCCTCTTTATATTAGTTTTAGATCCAGTTTTTTTTTTTCCAGTTACATAATACTGAAAAATAGGAACCTACACAGACAACAGAGAGCAAATGGAAGTAGTTCTCATAGTACTTTTGGCAACCTCAAGGTACTGTCGATTTAAGCAAAGTTTTAAAGGAAGTAGGAGATTTTTGTATTAAATTTCAAGGTTTAGTAACTCCTCCCATTCCTGTTTATAACATAACAAAAATACTCAAAACTGACAAATAAGCCCAATAATTATATCTCAATATTATCAATTGATAAAGAGTGAAAAAAATCTCATGAATTTCAACTAACATGTGGCAAAGAGCACATATCCCTGAGAATTAACTGACATACAGTTATGTGTGTCATGTCATGTCATGTGTTTCACAGTGAGCTTCTCAATACAAGTTTAGATGATTGAGCATACATTCATCTGTCTTTAAAACACTTGAATTCCAAAAAGCCCCTTTTTCTTCTCCATTATATATTTACAAGAAATAGCATTATATGCACAGAGATAGAAAGGGAAGAAGAGAAGAAGTCTAATTTCTAAAATCAGCACAAAAATAGTGGAATAAATGAATGTTTACAAAATATTAAATTTGCTTTATAGGTATATATCAGAATCAATCCTTTCTAAACTTTTCACTTTTATACTTAATATTACTTAAAAACATATTTAAAATTAAGCTCAAATTTGATTTGTGGGAACACTGAACACCTGAAAAGCATAGTTTGAAAAACATTGCTCTAGTTCAATATTATCTTCCAAGTGAAGCAAAAGAGAGAAAGAGAGGGAGAAATTATACTCAAATGTATTTTAAGTCAGAAACTGATCAAGAATTGATACTCTCTGAACATTTACTTAAGCTTCTTTTTTTCAGATTTTAATTATTTATCCATCAGATAGAAATCACAAGTAGGCAGAGAGAGAGGAGGGAAGCAGGTTCCCTGCTGAGCAGAGAGCCCGATGCAGAGCTCAATCCCAGGACCCTGGGATCATGACCCAAGCTGAAGGCAGAGGCTTATCCCACTGAGCCTCCCAGGCACCCTATTTCAGCTTTTTTTTATTATTATTATTTTCTTTTTTTTCTTTTTTTGTTTTTGTTTTGTTTTGTTTTGTTTTTTGAATAATTTCTTTTTTTATTTTTTTTATAAACATATATATTTACCCCCAGGGGTACAGGTCTGTGAATCACCAGGTTTACACACTTTACAGCACTCACCAAAGCACATACCCTCCCCAATGTCCATAATCCCACCCCCTTATTATTTTTTTAAAAAGATTTTATTTATTTATCAGATAGAGATCACAAGTAGTCAGAGAGGCAGGCAGAGAGAGAGAGGGGGAAGCAGGCTCCCTGCTCAACCGAGAGCCTGACTCGGGGCTCAATCCCAAGACCCTGGGATCATGACCTGAGCCCTGAGCCGAAGGCAGAGGCTTTAACCCACTGAGCCACTCAGGCATCCCTCATCTTTTTTTTTTTTTTTTTGAATTTTTTTTTATTTATTTTTTATTTTCAGCATAACTGTATTCATTATTTTTGCACCATACCCAGTGCTCCATGCAATCTGTGCCCTCTATAATACCCACCACCTGGTACCCCAACCTCCCAACCCCTGCGCCTTCAAAATCCTCAGATTGTTTTTCAGAGTCCATAGTCTCTCATGGTTCACCTCCCCTTCCAATTTCCCCCAACTCCCTTCTCCTCTCTCTCTCCCCATGTCCTCCATGCTATTTGTTATGCTCCACAAATAAGTGAAACCATATGATAATTGACTCTCTCTGCTTGACTTATTTCACTCAGCATAATCTCTTCCAGTCCCGTCCATGTTGCTACAAAAGTTCGTCCTTTCTGATGGAGGCATAATACTCCATAGTGTATATGGACCACATCTTCCTTATCCATTCATCCGTTGAAGGGCATCTTGGTTCTTTCCACAGTTTGGCGACCGTGGCCATTGCTGCTATGAACATTGGGGTACAGATGGCCCTTCTTTTTTTAAAGTTTTATCCCACATTGCTTTAGACCAAATGTTCTCAACTGACATAATTTTGTTCCCAATGGTGCATTTAGAATGTCTGGAAGCATTTTTGGCATCAAAACTATTAAGGAGGAAAGAAAAAAAAACTGTTAAGGGGATGGTGCTACTGGTCCCAGTGACTAGATTCCCACTAAACATCCTGGAATGTCCAAGACATCCCCTACAAGAAACAATAATGTAGCACAAATTGTCAATAATTCCAAGGTTGAGAAACACACCATTAAACCACTAATGTTAAATTTAAAACATTTATCATTATGATTTTTACTGGAAACTCTATGGAAAGATATTATCCTATACATTCCTATATTATTTAAATAGGATCTCAAAGTAATCCTAAAAGTTATATAATATTTGATACCTAAATATTTTTAAATAACATTACATATATCACAAAAGTTTTAAAGTTTCTAAAAATGTTTGGAATAATTTCCATATAACCATGGAGTCTAATGATAATGCCTTGGTTGAAGAGACAGAAAAGTAACACATAATTACCCTGTCCTTATAGAATATTTGTCATCTTGATGACAACTGATCATAGAGTTTCCATGCATTGTATTCTGAAGCAAGGTCAGGAACCTCCACATACTCTGACATTTTGTTTATACAATGATTTTGACAGATGTATTGTATCAGTAACATAATTTACTTTAATTGTTCCCAAATTCAAAAATTCTCTAGATTATTTGAAAATGGCCTTCTTTTGCACAGGATATTTAGGTTATTTCATGCACTATGCATTCTTGCTCCAAATTATATCTTTGAAAATAACATCCATATTAAAGTTATCAGGGCCTTTTTTTTTTTTTTAAGTAAAGAATACCACCACACTCTATGAGTGTAGTTTTATATGATGAAGGTTTGTATCATATGTAATTACAAAACTTCATAAATGCATATGCCATGTTACCCTTAATAGTAATTCAAGAGAGGCTCTCAGGCATCACTGAGCTGTGGAACACTGGAAGTCAAAATTCGCAAGTTAATGGCTTGCCCTTTTCTGACAGCACACCAGATTTTCACACTATAACTAACACTTTGCCTCATTCAACAACTGAACTGTTGACAAGGGCACTTAAGCTAGTCAGAAGAGTAAAAAATACCAAGTACATCAAAGCTAGAGAATATGGAAATCAAATAACAAATTAAAGAAAACAATGAAGTCAAGAATTCTGGGCTTTTCATAATCTTGATACAATATCTCAGTTGAGTTTTCCTATACCATTTATGTTATATACTAAATAAAGAGTAATTTTCTCTGTTAAAGTATATATTTTAAGATAGTTAAATGAACAAATTGATACCTAACAACAAAACTTATTTTAAAGGAAAATTTAAAGACTTGAACTAATTATTTCCATTTTCATTCTCTTTGTATTGAATGATTTTCACTAGAAACACTGTCAATAAATATACTGATATATAGATAGATGATATAGATATAGATATGGATATAGATATGGATATAGATATAGAAATAGATATATAAATAAATGGAGCACCTGGGTGGCTCAGTGGGTTAAGCCTCTGCCTTCGGCTCAGGTCATGATCTCAGGGTTCTGGGATCGAGCCCTGCATTGAGCTCTCTGCTCAGCAAGGAGCCTGCTTCCTCCTCTCTCTCTCTGCCTGCTTATGATCTCTGTCTGTGAAATAAATAAATAAATAAATAAATAATCTTAAAAAAAAGAAAACAACAAGAAAATATTTTTCATAAACATTAAAGACATATTCAGAGCCATTCTCAGAAATGGGGAAATATTCCAGGTGGACTATTGTGCATTAGCTAATAAGTTTTATTTTAAAACCAGCACTCATTTCATTTATCTCAAATCAGAATATGTTTTGAGCCAATGTCCATTTGCAATCCTGAATCACTTGTTTTCAGACTGACTAGAACATTAAAAAAAGAAAGGAAGGAAGGAAGGAAGGAAGGAAGGAAGGAAGGAAGGAATCCATGGCACATGGACAGGTGCTTTGCTTTATGAATTTGAGTCTCCTGTCTTAAGCACATTTACCCACTTTACCAACCCACCCAACCAACAGCTTCATTGTTAAGAATCTTAGAGATAGATAGGAATTTGAAAAATCAAATACTTCAGCACAAATAGAATATTTTAGTCTTAAAAGTACTGTTGCATAGTTGATTCAAGCAGAATAGATGGGGGGCAACTGGGTCGCTCAGTCAGTTGATCATCTGTCTTCAGCTTGGGTCATGGTCCCAAGGTCCTGAGATTGAGCCCCAAGTCAGGCTCCCTGCTCACTGGTAAGCCTGCTTCTTACTCTCCTACCAACTCATGCGCTCGCTCTCTCTCTCTCTCTCTCTCTCTCAAATGAGAAAAAAAAGAAAAGAAATAAAGAAAAAAAACTTTAAAAAAAAAAAGGATAGATGATCCTTCAAATTCACTTATATGGAAAAGTTAATGAATGTCCATGTATAATCATATTTTAATTAGAACTTAATATAGTCAGTATTCTCTTTTTAAATCATTCTGTTAAAAAAAAGTAACTGGAAAATATAAACCAAAATATATGATTTGATTCCTTAAAGCCTAGTGGATTATATTCCATTTGTAATTAAAGAAATGCATTTTAAGACCATAAAGTTCACAGTATATAAAGAAGAGGAAGGAAGAGTTTAAGAGACTGAACTTCTTCCAACACTTATCTGTGAATTTCTATGTCCTGGGGATCCTCTTATCCTATCTGGATGACCCTGGTTTTCTTGTCTAGAGTACACGTTTTGATTCTTTTTGTAAATGAATTTTATTCTATACAACTAATAATATTTCATTACTCTTTCTTTTAACTTTGAGACAACATGGTATAATGATGAAAAGAATAACCATAGCTGTATTTTAGACTTGTTTCTACTACTTCTCTAAACTTGGAATTTCTCATCAGTAATATAACACTATTAATATTATCTGGCATATGAATTTATTGACAAATTTGATAAGATAATGCAGTAAAACACTTAATACTTTGTTTCTACATAAAAGGCTCAAAAACAATATTATTGTATTGGCTGAAAATTATTAGAAAATTTAGTCTAATGAAACTAAACAATAATTTTCATGATTCTGGATAAATGGTAAATCCATTCTTTTATGGGGCTTCCAGTATAAATGGAGAGAGCCTTCTTTTAAACACATACATACACTATGCCACCAAAAGCATCATAAACACTTCGAGAGCACCCAGAAAAGGAAACTGACTTTTTCCTGTAAGAATACAAATCTATCCTATTTCATTTAGAAAGAAAGAAAGAATTATGCAAGGACCCAATCGAAAGTTGTGGAATTATATACAATTGATAACAAGGGCCACAAATTAAGAAATTAATCCCTCTCCTACCGATCTATGTAGCACAAAGGAAAATAGAAATGTTAAAAAGGACCTCGGGAGACTTTAATTTCAGAGATCAGCTCCTAGCTACACTTAGTAAGCATTATTATCATTAATTTAATGAGGAAACACCAGAGACTGATACCAGATAGTGGCATAGTCTTTATTTTCATCATATAAAGTATACATTCTAAGCTGTATATAACTATATTTTGGATATAGGTTCATCATAAGGATTCCTTTTTTTAAGATTTTATTTAATGATTAGAAAGTGAGTGAAAGAGAGAGCACAAGCAAGGGAAACAGCAGAGGGAGAGGGAAAAGCAGACTCCCCACTGGGCAGGAAGCCCAACACAGAACTTGTTCCCAGAGCCCTGGGATCCTGACCTGAGTCCAAGGCAGACGCTTAACCAACTGAGCTGCTCAGGTGTCACTCATGCATTCTTTTAGTTATCCTTCCTTCTGTACATAATCATTGAGGCTTTAATCTGTCCCATCTATTCTGCCAGAAGCACTGAGAATTTATCAGTAAACAAGATAGACTTAGTCTCTGCTCTTGCACGCAACTCAATATAAATAAGGAGATAAATATTGTCCTAGAGATTAAAAGTGTCCAGTATTAAGAAAGAAGTTAATGAAGATTCTTTAGAGTTGGGAAAGAGAATATAGGATGAGCAAGGAGGCTAAAGAGTATGCAAAAAAATAGCACATGGGAAAGCTGGCATCAAGAGTGAATATGGCTCCACTAAAGCCCTGAAATAATTAGTTTATTATTTATTATTATTATTTAGTTTATTATTTATAGATATGTGGTGAAGTTGTAGTGAGGTAAGAGAAGAAGGCAGGTAACAGACTAAAGAAACAGTTTCATGGTGAACTAAAACCGAGCTGAGGATTGTCTCAATGTTGGGCCACCATAACAAAGTACCACAGACTGGTTCATTTATAAACAACAGAAATCTGACTAGCAGTTGTCTTATGTACTTGGCTGCTCCTGTATTGAGGGCATAAATATTTACAATTGTTAGGTCTTCTTTGTGGATAGACCCTTTAAGAATGATGTAGTATGGTCCTTCTTTATCTCTGACTACAATGTTTAATTTAAAATCTAGTTTATCTGATATGAGAATCGCTACCCTAGCTTTCTTTTGAGCCCCACTGTAATGAAAGATGCTTCTCCATTCTTTCACTTTAAGTCTGGATGTATCCTTAGATTCAAAATGGTTCTCTTGCAGACAAGAGAACTTGTCTGTCGTTTTATTTAATACACAACCCGGTGCCGTTTTATAGGAGCATTTAGGCCATTCACGTGGAGAGTGATTATTGAAAGATATGTTTTTATTGATATCATGTTGCCTGTGAAGTCTTTGCTTCTGTAGATTCTATGAATTTCTGTTCTATGACACTCTTGGTTTCTTTCTTCTTTTATAGAACCTCCCTTAATATTTCCTGTAGCGCTGACTTGGTGGTCACATACTCTTTTAAACCTTACCAGTCTTGGAAGCTCTTTATCTCTCCATCCATTTTGAATGTCAGCCTTTTTCTCATAGTTATGGGGGCTGAGAAGTCTGAGACAAGGATGACAGTATAGTTAGGTGAAAGCCCTCTTCCCAGTGGTAGGCTTCTTGTATCCGCACGTGGTAGAAGGAGCTAGAGTCTCTTCTATAAAGATACTATTTCCACTCATAAGCGCTCCACTCCATGACCAAAGCATTTCCCAAGACCCAATCTCCTAGTACCATCACACTGGACATTAGAATTTCAACATATGAATTTTGGAGAGACACAAACACTCAGATTACAATGATTTCACAATTTATGTCATTTAGTTAAAGGTCCAAGAGATTTATTTGGACCCAGCCTACCTGTTGTTAGTCAATCATTTAAAAAAATACTTATTAAACACTTAATATTTCCTAATATAGCTGAGTTATATGTCGTGGGTACAAAAGGTTGGCAACAGACATGGGCTAAACATGGGCCTAAGTGAATATAATGGAACTTACCTAATAAAACTATGATCTAGTGGTAAGAAAAAAAATTAAACTAGTAATTATAATGAAATGTAATAAAATTGGTGATGTAATGCAGACACATACCACGGTCTACAAAGTATCATAGTATCCTAAGAGCATGTATTTTTTTTAATTTTATTTATTTATTTGAGAGAGAGAGAGTGAGTGAAATTTAAATAGGTGTCTTTACACTGACTTTAGAAGAAATACTATAATTCAATAGCCACCTTTATCTTCTGAGAGACAGGTTTCTTTACTTGTTTCTTATAGGTATTGACATAAGTCCAAGAGTTTGTAAATTAATGAGTCTCTGGCTTCATTCTATGACATAAGCTGGAAAAAGAACAAAACAAAACAAAATAAACCCTGACAAAAGGGAGTGTTGATATTTGCAATGATCACACTTGGGAAATTGTATCTACAGAGTCTTATATCAGCTATGTCATTAATCACAACCAATAGTGTGATTTTGAGCAAATGATTCAATTTCCCCAGGTCTCTGCTTCTCCATGTGGAAAATGTGAGTGCGAAATTAGATAACTTTAAATTTAATTAGAAACAAAATTACTAGGACATCTTACATATCGAATATAAATTAAGTGCTACAAGATAATTTAACATATAGTATTTAATGACTATACTAAATTCAGTTCCCCCTTTGCCTGGTTTGGCAAAGATCTTGAGCATATCAACCCTCACTCCCCACCTCTTTCTAACTGGCATCTAACACTCACTTTAAATGCCTAAATGTAGAGGTGAATAGAATTACCGTTGTCATGGACTAAGGAATATCTCCACCAAAGTGTTTGAAGAAATCTTATTTGGGCATTAAAATAAAGACACAATATAAAAGTGGATGTCTCGAGTGCTGTTCAGATTTCCATTTTAAGACCTTAATACCAAGGTTCTCATTTCTCTAGCTTCCGGGAATGGTGGTGGTTGACAATTCACAAAGGCATACATTTGCCCTTTGGGGGTTTAGCTATCATATTCAATGAATGGTTCCATGCTGGCTAAAAAGGAATTGTCAAAGCCTGAATTCAGAACAAATAGGATGGCATTACCTGACACCTCCTTCGTTTTTTTGTTTTTGTTTTAAATTTTTAATTTTTGTATTATGTTCAGTTAGTCACTGTGTAGTACATCATTAGTTTTTGATATAGTGTTCAATAATTCATTAGTTACATATAATACACAGTGCACATCACAACACATGCCCTCCTTAATACCCATCACCCTGATACCCCCTTCTACCACCCCTCACCCTTCTGAAACCATCAGTTCATTTCACAGGGTCCATTTTATTCTCATTGTTCAATATTTTTGAGGATCATATTCTGAAAGATTAGGTATTTCCAATTTCACAGGTAATAGAACGAGGACTAATCTAAACTTTGTTTCTAGCCTTGAATACCTAAGATATATGCACCTCCTCCAAAAGAAATCTGGAAATGGGGTTTAGTAGGCATCTCCAACATCCTAAAACAATGACACTTACTGGGGATAAATATGTGCCTTTTGTAAAAACAAACAAACAAACAAACAAACACACGTTCAGGTTTGAAACTTAAGAATTCTATGAGTCACCAAAATAATCTTTTTTGAAAAGTAGAGAGTTAAACTAGGAGACAATAAACTCTTGAACTTGATTCTCTAACTTTTAGAGACCAGCAGCAACAGAGCTGGTCTCCTTATACCTTGTGGCATCTGTGTGGACGGTTATTTTTTGTTTGCAGCATGATGCAGTGGTTAACACTGCCAGTGCAATTGGGTTAGGTGCAGTTAGGATTTGTTCCCACTCTACACAGCAGCCCAAAAGCTCTCTACTGAGTGGATGAATGAATATGGACAAGTGAACTCATCATGCTATACCTTGACTTCTACCTGCAAAATCAGAACAAGAATACTACTACTCTTCCAAAAAGTTTGTTGTAGGAATAAAGGAATAAAGGTCAACACTATTCTTGGAATATTGTAACTAATAATTTTATTTTATCAGCTATCTTTTTTGAAAATTTTATATATATATGTATTTAATTCTAGCTAAGTGGGTCAGGCATGCATATATATATATATATGAATGAATATATAATATAAATATATTATAGAAATTTAATATAAATATACTATAAATAATATAAATATATCATGATTATATATTATAGAATATGAATTATGATGTTATGAATATATAAATAAAATATAATATAAATAATAACATAAATTTATATTTAAACAAGTTTAACATTATATGTATGTATGCACACACAATGGAATATTACTCAGCCATTAGAAAGGATGAATACTCACCATTTACACTGATGTGGATGGAACTGGAGGGTATTATTCTGAGTAAAATAACTCAATCAGAAAAATACAATTATAACATTGGCTTCATTCATAAGTTGAATATAAGAAACAGCACAGAGGATCATAGGAGAAGGGAGGGAAAATGGAATGGGAAAAAAACAGAGAGGGAGACCAACCATGAGAATCTCTTAACTATAGGAAACAAACTGAGGGTTACTAGAGGGGAGATTGGTGGGGGGATGGCATAAATGGGTGATGGGCATTAAGGAGGGCACAGGATGTGATAGGCACTGAGTGTTATATACAACTGATGAATTACTGAACTCTACATCGGAAATTAATAATGTACTATATACTGGCTAATTGAATTTAAATTTAAACAAAATAAAAATAGAGCTACCCTATGGCCCAGCAATTGTACTACTAGGTATTTACCCAAAGGATACAAACATAGTGATCCAAAGGGAAACTGCACCCCAGTTTATAGTAGAAAAGTACACAATAGCCAAACTATGGAAAGAACCCATTGTCCATTGACAAGTTAATGGATGAAGAAGTTGTGGTGTGTATATATATATATATAAAATTTCAATTTCAAAATTTATTTTCAATTTCCCCATGTCTCTACTTCTCCATGTGGAAAATGTGTGTGCTAAATTAGATAACTTTAAATTTTAATTAGAAACAAAATTACTAGGATATATTACATACAAAATATAAATTAAGTGCTACAAGATAATGTGACATATAGTATTTAGTGACTATACTAGATTGAGTTCCCCCTTTGCCTGGTTTGGCAAAGATCTTGAGCATATCAACCCTCACTCCCCAC
>NC_081557.1:226986848-227003060 GCF_022355385.1 Mustela nigripes | reverse complement strand
TTCTTTCTAACTGGCATCTAACACTCACTTTAAATGCCTAGAGGCATTTAGAGGTATGTAGAGGTGAATAGAATTACCATTGTCATGGACTAAGGAATATCTCCACCAAATATAAGTGTGTGTGTGTGCATGTGTGTGTGTGTGTGTGTGTATAATATTACTCAGCTATCAGAAAAAAATGAAATCTTACTATTTGCAATGACATGGATCTAACTAGAGGGTATTATGCTAAACGAGATAAGTCAATCAGAGAAAGACACTTATCATATGATTTCACTCATAGGTAGAATTTAAGAAACAAAACAGATGATCATAAGGAAAGGGAAGGAAAAATAAAATAAGATGACATCAGATAAGGAGACAAACCATAAGAGATTCTTAACTATAGAAAACAAACTGAGGGGTGCTGGAAGGGAGGAGGGTGAGGGGATAAGGCAACTGAGAGACGGACATTAAAGAGGGCACTTGTAATGAGCACTGGGTGTTATATGCAAGTGATGAATCACTAAATTCCACCCCTGAAACTAATAATATACTACATGTTAATTAATTGAATTTAAATGAAATAAAATTTAAAAAAAGAACTAATAATGAATCAATATATTTTCTTTACATGTATAATATGACATGGAAGGTCTATATTTATTAGATGCAGAGTTATAATCTATTGATAAAATTGTGCAATAGTATTTCTTATATATCATAAAATAGAAAAAAATTAAATCTCTTGTCAGTATATGGTTTGACCAATTCAACACTTAAAAAAGACTCATACATTTGTAGCAGTTTACTGAAAGGACTTAGGATTTATTCTGGCTTATGCCAAAAGAGTCCTGGATTGATTTCTAGTGAAAAAACATAAGTGTTCAGCACATTTCCCATGTCTCTTTTATATGTGCATACACACTCACACACACACAAGCTATCAGTTCCAGATATATATTTATATATAAAATATCTAATATAACTTATTTATGCTTGAATGAATTCCTTTGTGAAGATTATGACAAAAAATATCCCTTCACATAAACTTCACTACACCAATTCTCCAGTATTAAAATGAACTGCAAGTACAAATATCTGGAATTAGATCAGTTTAAAGACTAACACAATAGCTAAAAGTATATACATTAGAGACAGACTGCTTGGATTCAGATCCCAGTTAAGACTTTATTACCTGTGTAACTTTTAACAAATAATTTAATTTCCCTTTCCTTAATTTCTTTATATATAAAATGGTAAAAAAATATAGAATCTATCTTAATTGCTGAGAATTTAATTCATTAATTAGATACTTAAAGTTTGTCCTATCACTGAATGTTAGCTTTTATCAGCATCACATTCAACATTGTTATTTTATTTTATCAAAGTTTAAAAAATAAAAATGGACATTTAAATTCTCATTTTTAAAAATGTAAAATTTTGATATGACCATTACATTCAAATTTTTGCTAATATAAAATTAATTAACAAACTATGGCCTGGATCACTTTGCATTTTATTTATTTATTTATTTATTTATTTATTTATTTATTTTATAATTTTTTATTTTTTATAAACATGTATTTTTATCCCCAGTGGTACAGGTCTGTGAATCACCAGGTTTACACACTTCACAGCACTCACCCAAGCACATACCCTCCCCAATGTCCATAATCCCACCCCCTTCTCCCAAACCCCCTCCCCCCAGCAACCCTCAGTTTGTTTTGTGAGATTAAGAGTCACTTATGGTTTGTCTCCCTCCCAATCCCATCTTCCTTCATTTATTCTTCTCGTACCCACTTAAGCCCCCATGTTGCAACACCACTTCCTCATATCAGGGAGATCATATGATAGTTGTCTTTCTCCGCCTGACTTATTTCGCTAAGCATGATACGCTCTAGTTCCATCCATGTTTTCGCAAATGGCAAGATTTCATTTCTTTTGATGGCTGCATAGTATTCCATTGTGTATATATACCACATCTTCTTGATCCATTCATCTGTTGATGGACATCTAGGTTCTTTCCATAGTTTGGCTATTGTGGACATTGCTGCTATAAACATTCGAGTACACGTGCCCCTTTGGATCACTACGTTTGTATCTTTAGGGTAAATACCCAATAGTGCAATTGCTGGGTCATAGGGCAGTTCTATTTTCAACATTTTGAGGAACCTCCATGCTGTTTTCCAGAGAGGTTGCACCAGCTTGCATTCCCACCAACAGTGTAGGAGGGTTCCCCTTTCTCCGCATCCTTGCCAGCATCTGTCATTTCCTGACTTGTTGATTTTAGCCCTTCTGACTGGTGTGAGGTGATATCGCATTGTGGTTTTGATTTGTATTTCCCTGATGCCGAGTGATATGGAGCACTTTTTCATGTGTCTGTTGGCCATCTGGATGTCTTCTTTGCAGAAATGTCTGTTCATGTCCTCTGCCCATTTCTTGATTGGATTATTTGTTCTTTGGGTGTTGAGTTTGCTAAGCTCTTTATAGATTCTGGACACTAGTCCTTTATCTGATATGTCGTTTGCAAATATCTTCTCCCATTTTGTCAGTTGTCTTTTGATTTTGTTAACTGTTTCCTTTGCTGGGCAAAAGCTTTTCATCTTGATGAAATCCCAATAGTTCATTTTTTCCCTTGCTTCCCTTGCCTTTGGCGTTGTTCCTAGGAAGATGTTGCTGCGGCTGAGGTCGAAGAGGTTGCTGCCTGTGTTCTCCTCAAGGATTTGGATGGATTCCTTTCGCACATTGAGGTCCTTCATCCATTTTGAGTCTATTTTCGTGTGTGGTGTAAGGAAATGGTCCAATTTCATTTTTCTGCATTTGGCTGTCCAATTTTCCCAGCACCATTTATTGAAGAGGCTGTCTTTTTTCCATTGGACATTCTTTTCTGCTTTGTCGAAGATTAGTTGACCATAGAGTTGAGAGTCTATTTCTGGGCTCTCTATTCTGTTCCATTGATCTATGGGTCTGTTTTTGTGCCAGTACCATGCTGTCTTGATGATGACAGCTTTGTAATAGAGCTTGAAGTCCGGGACTGTGATGCCACCAACGTTGGCTTTCTTTTTCAATATCCCTTTAGCTATTCGAGGTCTTTTCTGGTTCCATATAAATTTTAGCATTATTTGTTCCATTTCTTTGAAAAAGATGGATGGTACTTTGATAGGAATTGCATTAAATGTTCCATGCGCCTGGATTGGAAGAATAAATATTGCATTTTATTTTTTAAATTTTTTTATTTTGCGTTTTAAACACGTCAGTATTGGGAGGGGGTTTGGGAGAAGGGGGTGGGATTATGGACATTGGGGAGGGTATGTGCTTGGGTGAGTGCTGTGAAGTGTGTAAACCTGGTGATTCACAGACCTGTACCCCTGGGGATAAAAATATATGTTTATAAAAAATAAAAAATTAAAAAAAAAGTAAACACGTCAGTATTAATAAAACATATATTTCTATTGTTCATTTTAATTTTATTTTTTATTTTTATTTTTATTTTTTATTTTATTTTATTATTTTTTAAAGATTTTATTTATTTATTTGACAGAGATCACAAGCAGGCAGAGAGGCAGGCAGAGAGAGAGAGAGAGAGAGGGGAAGCAGGCTTCCTGCGGAGCAGGGAGCCCGATGCGGGGCTCGATCCCAGGACCCTGAGATCATGACCCGAGCCGAAGGCAGCAGCCCAAACCACTGAGCAACCCAGGCGCCCCTTGTTCATTTTAATTTTAGAAAGACAAAAATCATAGTCTCCTTCATGTCAAAAAGAATATAAACCACAAATTAATATTCTAACCAAAAATGATTTATGGTGATTCCGTTTACAGGATTTTGTCCAAGTGCAGCATGAAAATGAGAGAACAGAGTATTTGAATAGTGAGTGACCAAACCTTACAATATCTTCTGAATTAACTTTGTCACTTAGCATTGCTAAGAGGACAGAGCTCTCAAACTGTACTGATAAAAATAATATCAAAACTTAAGGATAATTTTTGTATCTGCTGAGAAGTGGTACCTGAGATATGTCTATATCCTAATCCCTGGAGCCCATGATTATTACTGTACCTGGCAACAGAATGAGTTTTATTTGATATTGTAAAATAAGTGATTAAGTTAAAGATCTTGAGAAGACAGTTTATTCTAGATTTTCTAGGTAGGCCGTAAATACAATGACATGCATTAAAAAAAAAAAAAAAAAAAGACACTGAGTGAGCTTTGGAGAGAGTAGAGGAGAGGCAATGTGGCCATGGGAACAGAGGTTTCAGTGATGTGGCCACAGGGCAAGAAATATATACACAACAGATGCTAGAAGATTGGAAATTGCCTCTTGGAGCCTATGGAGGGAGTATGGCTCTCCTGGCACCTTGATCCCAGACATCCAGGATCCAGAACTATGAAAGAATGGTTCTTCTGTTTTAAGGCATCTGGTTTATGGCTATTTGCTGCAGCAGCCTCAGGAAACTGATGGACCATTCTTCAACAATAGTGATCGCTGTTAACATTATAGATGTGAAAGTAGTGTGATTCCAGACAGAATCCAACCTTACTTTAACATACCCAGATTTATTCTTTGATAAAAGGTATGCATGCAACCATTGTCACTATCATAATTTATTTATATGTAAAATCTACCTTTGCACTAAAATGTCATATTTTAGGCTGATAACGTTTAATGATGCGCTCACTATGGGATGCATTCTTCTGTAGAGCTGTTTTGGTAACAAGGGAGACAAACTACTAAAATAACCAAAATTAACAGGTATTTATTGAAAAGATACACACGGATATACTGAAAAATGGAATCTAACTCATAAAGTGAAAAATTGAACCACTAGATCCTTGTGGAGATTACAACCTGCTTCTAGCATTGCAACTAGAAAACAGTTCACCAGCAAGGCCAGTTCTAGTGAACAACACTGGTGCTAATTAGTCATTTACATTGGCTCCTTTGTCTCTTTTTAGTATGTTTCTGTCTCAAATTCTGAGAACTCAAACTTGCACTCAAATTCTCTTTAAAAAATAGTTTTATTTATAGTTAAAGTTACTTTAGAGTCAAATAATAGTTGTTTTTTCTTCTATAATATCTTCAATTGACCAGTCATTATATATTGTGAGTAGTAGTCATTCAGAAAAAAAAAAAAAAAAAAAAACCTAATGACACTTTTATGTAATTATTTTAAAAAAAAATCTTATTTCAGGGGGCACCTTGGTGGCACAGTCTATTAAATATGTAGGACTCTTGATTTCAGCTCATGACCTCAGGGTCATGGGATCAAATCCTGTATTGGTTCTGTGCTCAGTGCAGAGTCTGCCTGATATTCTCTTTCCCTCCTCCTCTTCCCCCTTTCTCTAAAATAAATAAAGAACTTCCTCATAAAAAAGGCTTATCATGAAATTAGTATATTGCCAAGTTATGTATATTAGTATATTGCCAAGCCTTATCATTATATTTTTCCATAAAATAATATTTTAAAAATATACTGTTGGAAAAGATGGTAATTATATTCTAAGTATCTTCAAAACAAAATTTGGAGGCAAATAAATTAACAATATGTAAGGCATAATTTTCTAAAATCTACTATAATAATAATTTGCCTAAAAAGGAAAAAAATAACAGAAGAGCAAGTGTAAGATATTTTATAGTAAGGACATGGTTTTTAAAGTTTTGAAGACTTGGGGCCCCTAGGTGGCTCAGTGGGTTAAAGCCTCTGCCTTCATCTCAGGTCATGATCTCAGGGTCCTGGGACCAAGCTCTGCATCAGAGTCTATTCAGTGGGGAGCCTACTTCCCTCTCTCTCTCTTCTTGCCTCTCTGCCTACTTGTGATTTCTGTCTGTCAAATAAATAAAATCTTTAAAATTTTTAAGCCTTATTAGTTAATATAGTGCCTGGTGATTTCCAGACTCCTGCAGTCTATGTGTTTATTGTTGAGCTAAAAAAAAAAAAAAAAAAGCTGAAAGTGGACATGATCAAAATATATTAAGTGAAAAATGGTAAGATATATGTACACATATTTCATAAAGGAGTCTATATTGAAACTGGAGAGTGGAAAGTTTAAGAAAGAGGGGATATTAATCTATACAAACTTAGAAACACAATAAAAGTTACTATCATAAAATTTCTTCAGCCATAAAACAGCTACACTTTTTATCTGAGATGGGATCATGAAAGAATGATTATTTAACAGCCTGTTCCCTGGTGGCCAAATCAGATAGAGGTCTGTTTATATTAGACTATTGGGCTCCTCCAGCATGACTAAGTCTAACTGACTATGAGCCAATGCATTCACTCATTGATTCACATGCAGTTAACTTACAGACCTCCCTTATGTACCAGGTGTGATGTTACAACTACCCTGTGGAACTGGAGAGGTGGAGAGTGTGGCAGATGGGTAAATAAAGAGTTAGCTATTAATCAAAGTGGGAGATGTAAAGGCTAGTGAGCCTCTAAATCAGCCTGGAGGACATGGAGCACAAACATTACTCACTGGTCATAATGCCTTAAGGTTATTAATTTGTGTAGCTGAGCCTGGGTCTGGAGGAAGTATAGTACATAGTGCAGAACATGGGCTTGGAGTGCAATCTATAGTTTTGAATGATTTAAGTACTGTTTGAGATTACTTAAATATTGTGAGGGATTTCTTTTAGTTTTGAATCCTGGCTCCAACAGCTGAAAGACATGTCCTCAGGCAAGCTATTTAAACAGCTGGAGATTATTTTGCCTGTAAATTGAATATAATAATTATATCACCTATTTCGTGGAGTCATTTAATTGAGAAAATGGATGTGAAGCACAACACTGTACCTGTTACATGGTCCTTGTTGCAGGTTGGGCCCCCAGAAAGCCAGCTCTGAGAGAGATTAGTATCTAGGAAGAATATTAGGAAGTGCTTTTAGGATGAAAACCTGTAGGAGAAACAAAAGATGGGTAATAGAGAAGATCCTTAGCCTACCACATGAGCAGGGAGTTGGCATTTGATATGCCAATATCAGCTTGTCACTAGATGCAGGCTACTCCTGTGACATAGACACACCAGCTCATTGGGCAAATGGGTCTCCTGCACCAACAATTCCCTGAATGGGTTAATAGCTACAAGGTCTTGCTGGCAATATTCCCAGGAGCTGGGGAGTTAGTCCTGGAGGGGAGTCCTGGAGAGAAAATCCAAGAGGATCCTCATGGGAGCCACCACAGAATTCAGTGGATGTTAATTATTGAGTATTACGTATTGCTACTATACTACCAGTTTAAGTGGACTTCAACTAGATGAGAGAAAGTAAAAATGATGATAGAAATGCAGGTCATGCTCAAATTTTACCAATAATATCAGCAACTGAAAAGTTAAAAAGAAGTCCTGAAAACATTGATTCACTTTAACTCAACAATTACATTCCTATGAATGTATCCTAAGAAAATAATATGGAGGCACAAAAATCTTTAACTTTAAAATTGCTTGTAAAAACGTTATAGTAGAAATTAAAAAATACAACAGTAGTGAATGCATAAATCATACATCCATTTTTTGATATATTATGGCAAATTCAAGGTCATTAAGATAATACTTTATCAAATGCTTATTGACATAGTATAGGGAAAAACCTGAGGGTTGCTGGAGGGGCAGTGGATGGGGGGATGGGATAAATGGGTGATGGGCATTAAGGTGGGCATGTGATGTAATAAGCACTGGGTGTATAAGCAAGTGATCAATCACTAAATTCTACCCCTGAAACTAACATTACACTATATGTTTACTATTTTGAGTTTAAAGAAAATCTTGGAAGAAAAAAAAAAAAAGCACAGTTTCATGGCATGCAAAGTGAGAAAAAAATCAATTTACAAAGTCTATCTACTACATAATATTTTTTTATGCACACCCAAAGATTTATTCCAAGTGTCTGTGAGGATTATCTCTGAAAACAGGGGTTGTGGGAAATTTTATTTTCTTTGTCTTACTGATTTGCATTTTATTTTCTTTCCTTTATTATGAAACATAATATTCACATAAGAGAGCATTTATAATGTATGTACACAGTCTACAAGAAACTGATAAATGAAACAAGATGGGATTGGGAGGGAGACAAACCATAAGTGACTCTTAATCTCACAAAACAAACTGAGGGTTGCTGGGGGGAGGGGGTTTGGGAGAAGGGGGTGGGATTATGGACATTGGGGAAGGTATGTGCTTTGGTGAGTGCTGTGAAGTGTGTAAACCTGGTGATTCACAGACCTGTACCCCTGGGGATAAAAATATATGTTTATAAAAAATAAAAAATTAAAAAAAAGAAAGAAAAAAAATATAAATAAATAAATAAATAAATAAATAAATAAAAAGAAACTGATAAAAGGAAAACACACACACTTATCTCCAAACCAATATAATAATAATAATAATATAATATGATATATTCTACATACCATACTAGAGTAGCATAATAATGATTATAAAATAAAATAAAGCTATTATAATCACATTATACTTAAAATGCCTAGATTGTCTCATCAAAATAAGAAATATGATCATGGAAGAATACAAGCAAAAATTTTAGGAAAGCTCTTAGATCAGTCCAGAGATGATTTAGTTAAGGTTATATCCACTAAAGGTATAGATTTGGATTGTTCAAATTTAGAGGGAGTATGATCTAGTGTTAAGAATGCAGGCTCTAAAGTCACTATTGTAATTTTAGATTTTATTCCTTCCAAACTGAAGGGTTATTCCATAAATGCTCTGAGTAGAAGTATATAAAGAGAGAAGTTTTCTTTAATATGAATGTTACATTGTTATAAAGCAGGGTAAATTTGTAATCCAGATGTTGGCATCCAGTACTTATACAGAATTTTGTTTTGTTTTATATTCTGCAATTAAAGCTAACTTATTTTTGCAATTAAGCTTTTCAAATGATGTATTACACTTTGCATTCACATTTATTAATTTTGCTCCTACTGTTTTTGGCAGCTAACTAAAAAGATAATAATTTTTTGTATTAGTATCTAAACTGCCTTTGATTGATTGATTGATTGATTGATTGATTATCTGAACTCTTCACAATCTGAACTTTTTACAAATGAGGTGCTGGGAAAAGGCCAGGACAGAGGCATGGAGACCATATGGAGGATGTTGTGAGAATGTCTCTACTAGCTGCTCCTTAAAATCTCTTCCATCAAACCCCACAGTCTCACCTTCCAGAGGTTCCAGAGGTTCTTACCTTCCAGAGGTTCAGAGGGAGCTGAGTCTGTATCTGGGAATTACCTTTGTCTAATGGAGCTGCTGGTCCCAAGGTTATGACCTCTTCTATGAAGCAGCCCACAACTATGACTAGTTGAAGTGGGATTAAAAAGCCCTGACCCCCTTGTCTCAATTCAGACCAACCCTGAATAGCCATCCTAGATGCAGAACTCCTAGTGGAATCAGCCGGAGGCCTTGAATGCAAATGTATCATAGGAGTTCTATTTCCTCCTCTACTCAACCCAGCTACCCTCACTCCTTATAGCTGTCATTCCTCCTAAATAATCTCCAAAAAATTACCTTCACTGAAATCTGTCTCAGATTGCTTCTCAGATGATCCAACCAAAGGCAACCCTGATTATCAGTCTACTCATAGGCTCATATTTTTCATTTATAAAGATAATATAACAGTCTTTAATTACTTTTGTTAAATACATCCATAAAATTAAGATATGCACTGCTTATAGCATCTCTCAAAACTTTTAGTTTAATAACTCCATTACATGGTTCATTTAGCATGGCTTGTTCTTACTCAACCCTTGCTATTGCCTAGGAATCATAATTTTCCCTTTCAAAAGCCTATAACCAATGTGCATCACCAATATGCTTCCCAGGGTGTAGTTAATGAGATCCAAATATTTTTGTTTTAATTTTTTTATGAATATCAATAAAATATTTGCATGAGTGGCTTACAACATTACCATTTTTTATAACTCCGAGAAATCACCCAGACAAATTCTGCAAGCATAAGTTACTTGAACTGCTACTCTATTATTACTACTTTTAAAATTCTAAAATAATACTAGATGTCAAATATTTTTTAGAGCATTTATTTACCAGACATTGTGTTGAGAGCTTTATGTAAATATTTCATTTAATTCTCCAACAATTCATGAGGCACAGTCATTGTTTCTATTTTGGAACTGAGAAAAAACAAAACAAAGAAAAATTAAATTACTTACTCATGGTCATACATCCACCAATTACATGCCTGGGATATTAAAGTTTGTAATCTTGACCACCGGTGCAACTCTGCCACTTCAAATTTCTTCTTGTTTCCTGGTATCCATTTGGACTCCGAAAGTGGCACTTTGGAAAGCAAATAGGTGCTCCCTTTTGTAAAAGCTTAAGTATATTAAATTGTCCATTCTTTTGAAATTCCCAAATCAGTAGCTGGCTTAAGAGCATAATCACAAGTCAGCCTTGTGTTCTATTTCACCCTTTTTCATTCTAGCCTAGCCACAGGAATTTTCTGGCTGATCCTTGGACACACCACACATGTTTATGCTTGAGAATTTGATATTTTTCTGTTTCTCTCTATCTTGAATACTCTTTGCCAAGTTATCACTATGGATCAATCTATTTCATATCTGTCAACTTCTTAGTGATTTCGTCTAACCTTACAAAAAGATTCTTCCTTGAAATCTGTTCCCAGCACTCACTTTCTCTAATTTATTTTTCTTCCTAGATATAGCATCACTGTCATTTTTGTTTGTTTATTTGTTTTGTTTTTGTCTATGCTCCTGAAATAGATTTTAAATGCTATGAAGTGTTTGTCAATTTAAATCAACATTAAATCTCCAGGAATTACAATTGTGTGTTACATAAAGTGAAGACTCAATATATTTGCTTAAAAATGATGAATGGAGGGGGAAAAAAAGTAATTGGTCTAAAATCATTTGGTTAGAATCACTTTTAGAAGATGTATCAAGTAATATTAATCAAGAATATACTTGAATGCATCATTTCAAAGAAAAAATAAACTAGTAGCATTTATTTGGCATTTATTATATTTAAGGCAGTATTTTAGATATTAGGGGTACCACAATGCAAAATCTAGGTAAAGTCCGTGCTCTCACAGTGACGGCATTTAAGCTCACTTTCCAGCATAAGCTTTTATCACTCTGCTGTCTACACAGGTTTTGGGGACGGGAATGAAGCAAATAATATACAAACATCACTACAAAAAAAAATCTTTATTGCAGCTATTTTTTCTTTAAAAATATTTCTTCTTGGCAATAAGTTTGGTACAGGAAACCCACATTACCAGTTACTTTCAGGACTTAAATGATAATATTTATTGAACATCTAAACTACACTAATGCAAAAGAAAACAATTATATTATGGATATTTTATTACTATTTGAAAATGCCTCCAAATCTGAGAAACTTTCCCTTATGCCTTGTGATAAAATGAAGCATTTACTACATATATGTAATATTTTACTGCATTATCTCAAAATAACAATATTAAATGGTGTATTCTTAGAGGAATATGCCTGCTGATGAAATGAACATTTCAAAGGAAATATTTTAAAAATTATTATTTTAGCTAGCAATATTCATATTTGCATAAACTTAGCATAATAGCTTAATTTAAAAATGTCTTGCATTTTTCACCCCATTTAACAATTTCTCATATTTTTAAAGGATAGTGTGGTGAATTAATGTGGGAATATTTGCATTATCTTATAAATAACATAAGCATTGTTAAACAGGAAGGAAGCCAAGTTCTTTAAAAATTTTGCACATATCTATTAATCATTTGATTATGTGTCTTTTCATGCTCTTGCTGCATTGCTTCTTTGTACTTGTAGAAAATGACTACTACATGGATACATATTAAATTATTGCTACCAAAAATGAAATATGAATTTTCTTAATACAATGTTTTTATTATCATATTTAATAACACTTTAAATTTTTAAAGCATTAAGAATGCACTCTAATCTTGATATATTTAATAAAATAGATGTATAACATTATATATTTGCATGTATTTTATATACTCATATACTTTAGAATCACTGAGTTGAATGAAAACTACTATTAAAAATCATGTAACCCAATATATACAAAATTGAAAAAATTGTGGTAGATATAAAAATACTAGAAAAATTTGTGCTGAGAGGCACCTGGGTGGCTCAGTTGGGTAAGCAGCTGCCTTGAGCTCTGGTATTGTTCTTGGAGTCCAAGGATCAAGTCCCATGTCCGGGTCCTTGCTCAGTGAAGAGCCTGGTTCTTCCTCTGCCCCGTACCTTACTCATTCTCTCTTTCTCTCAAGTAAATAAAATCTTAAAACAAAAAAGAAAAAAATAATGAAAATGATCCATAAAATATTTAGATAGAATTTTTCAGTAATATATAAAAGGTGAAATCATATTATCAATATCATAGAGCAATGTCATAGAAAATAAATATACACTAAATTTTATATTATCAATAATTTGAAGAAAATTGTCATTTGTCCAAGGAAGTTGCAATTTAAGTGGACAAAACTAAGACTGATAAACTTATTTTGGAAACAGAGGAAAGAGTAAATCACCTGATGGATCACATGCACAGTCATGAGTTAATAAAACTGGTGGTACTTTCTTATGATTCCAGTAAAGATCTGAAGCTCATTAGGAAAAGCAGTGCATAGTGAAAGTGTTGAAATATTAACATATAGTTGACAAATAGATATGAGTTTAAATTTTGAAAGTTAACCTTAAGTTTGAACAAGTAGGTCAATATCTGCAAATGTTGTGAAATGGGAATTATGATCACAACCTCACAGTTTTCTATGATATTAAATTAACTAATGCATGTGAGTGTACTTAACTCAGAGCCAAATAAAGATTAACTACTAACTAAACTTAGCATTACTATCATTATATCTGCTTGATGGATAAGAATCCCTATTCTTGCCCCCTGTCTGGAAAACTACAGAAGAACACAACCTATGCTAATCCTCAAAGTCCTTCCCTCTGATTAATAAATACCAGTTGCAAACAATGATAATTTGCTTGCTAATTCACAGTTTATTGAAGACATTCCATTTTGTCCCACTTTTCATTCTCTGCTGTTGTTTCATTGATCACTTCCCAAATATTGCACTACAATCTTTATTACAAAGTTTTCTTCTGGATAAACCAAATCTTATCTGGATAAACCAAATAAGAAAAATTGGAAATATAGCTTTAATAAAAGATACATAAATGAGAGGTTGGACTTTATTTAATGTTGAATTATAAAATAATTTTATATTCTTTGGGGTGATATAATATGAGTAGCATTGGAAAAGGTGAACTAGGAGGTAGACTGGTAGGTGGAATGAAAATATGAAATGCTAGAGAAAGGAAGGCCACTTAGGAATTCAGTATAAGTGGGTAAAATTATTAGGATAAGGATTTGAATAAAACTTTAAATAACAAGAGTAAAGAAAGGAAAAATAAGAAAAAAATAAAATAGCTAATAGGAAAGAATAAAAAATTAGTGGTAAGTTGGTAGGGTAAGGGGTCAGGCAATAGTTACCATTCAAAGATTGAGTATATTAATATATGTTTAAAAAATTACAGAAGAGAAAAGAGTCATCTTTTATGATGATTCATGTGTCTGAATGATTTATTCTTAAGAAAACAGTGAAGATATTTTTTTACTGAATTAAAAAATGGAGAAAGAAAAAAAAATACCAGCATACAAATTTTCAAAATTACATAAAAGAGCAGGAAATTAATGGGTGTAAAACTTGTCAGTCATATGTGATCACATAAAATAAATTATTTTTCCTTTATTCTGCTACATTATTTGAGGTTTTAAAGTCTTCCTCTACTCATTAACTGCTTTCATGCAGTTCTGTTCAAGCATTCTGTCATTTCTAAGTAATTTATGTTATGGTATTAAGTGCATTAAAAGGCACAGATAAGTTTGTAATAATTACATTAAGATAAATGAGAATGAGAAAAATAAATGCTGTGATAGTTTAAGCCTGGTCCATATATCTGATTTTGCCTGAAATAATACTCATATATGGGAAACAAAGAAGCAGATATTTACCATATGGCATAATTTCAGTGATACAAAGGATTTATTATTCAAAGTATCTTTCAAAATTAGAGATAGCAGTGAAAAATTTAAAACCCAGTTGTTAATAATTAATCTCTTTGGTTACTATTTTTTTACTTTATTTTTTAAAAACTGAACACCTTATTATAAGTGTATATGTCATCAACTGCTGGACTTTGCAGTGGGCAGGGGAACACAGGAATAGAAATTGTACCGTAAATTGCATTCTAGACAAACTAACATAGAAGATAATCTGAATCCCAACTGCAGGGTTCTATAGCATTAAAAAACTGTAATGGAATGAGACAAATATAGCAGCATGTGGCAGGGGAAGAGCTCACATTTATGAAAGAGACATAAAATTTGCCAGAACTTTTTGGAACAAAAAATAAATAGCAAATGAAAAGATGAGAAAAAAAATCTCAAAATCTCCCTGTGTCTTAGAACCTGATAGCTTTTTCTTTCTCATGTGAAGAGCAGCATTTTCTATATTTTGTGTATTCTCCAAAAGTCAAGGAAAGACCCTGTGTTTCCCCTTTTCTATGCCACTCTTTATCTCATGCTTCCAAGCAAAGATAACTCATGCCCCTAAAATTGTAAAGGATTGGTGCTACTTTCTTTTATTGTTAATAAGAAAGAAAAAAGAGAAAAATGTTGGGGGGGGCGAGAAGATAAACTAAAGTGAGAGAAAAAGAGGATGAGGAAAGAATAAAGCAGTGGGGAGAAAAAATAATGGGCAACAAAAAAGAACATTTAACATTGTTTTGTTAGCTAAAACATAGAATATAAGATATAGCAGAGACATTAGAACTCTTTGAATTGACCACCTCACTTCAGACAAGGAGACGGAAGACTTGAAATGTTAACCATTGTGGTTGGTATCCATGAGTCCATTCACTAGGATTTATTTAGTGCTTAATACCACTCAGCTTTTGGTCTAAATGCTATGACAGAGCAGCTAATTTAAAAAAAAAAAAAAATCCCTGTTTTCAGGAATCATCTTTACAGAAGTAACATTCTAGTGCAGACCTTCCTATTCCCAAATATTCCATTTAACTCATTGTACTCCTGTCCTCATGAAAATAACTTCACTGATGCCATGAGCCTATGTATATTCTTGGAAGAAGTGGCTGTATTTAGTATCTCTTCATGCTAAGAATGGCTGGTCCTAAAAGTAGTTGTTAAAAGCATCAGAGTATTAACTAGATACGTATACATTTTGGTTCATAATGTATATTGAAGGTGTGATTTACTCATCAAAAAAAGGATAGATGACTTGTGGTTGTTGGATCACAATAGCAAAGGCATCGTTCTTAGGAAGTTATAGTCTTTCTTGTTTATTCTTTCAATCTTTTAGAGTGTCCTCATTATTATGAAACACACACACAAAATGCCCTTAAAATAGTTACAACATATAAAAAGTGCTAGGATAAGATAAAGGCCAACTGAAAGAGCACTTCAGAATACTTGGAAATAATGTATATGCAAAATAGATGGAAGGGTTGCAGAAAATACTGCATTTTTACCTGTCTTGGTTGGCATACATGGAGGAAAGTGATTTGCTTGGGGCTCATCCAACCATGGTATGCAACTCAAAGGTATTCCAAGTGATATTCTATAAGCTAGACATCTTGTCACTAGAAACCTCTGTTAATTGTTGAGTATGTCTGTTTAAGATTACATTTTTGAAATATCACTTTTTATAATGCATTAGTTTAGTATGGTTTTTTTGGTAAACAAATTATTCTGGGGAAAAAAAAAGATAATCATTGCCTGCAAAGAGATTAAAAGCAAAAGACAAAGGAGCAGTTTAGCAAAAAAGCATGAACTGAACAGACATATGTCAAGGAAGTCCAATCATTCTCTTGATTTCACTTTTGTTTTCTTTTTCTTTTTTTTTTTTTTCCATTTCCAAGCTTTTTTATTTTAAATTTTTTAAATTTTTTATTTTTTATCAACATATATTTTTATCCCCAGGGATACAGGTCTGTGAATCGCCAGGTTTACACACTTCACAGCACTCACCAAAGCACATACCCTCCCCAATGTCCATAACACCAACCCCCTTCTCCCAACCCCCCTCCCCCCAGCAACCCTCAGTTTGTTTTGTGAGATTAAGAGTCACTTATGGTTTGTCTCCCTCCCAATCCCATCTTGTTTCATTGATTCTTCTCCTACCCACTTAAGCCCCCC
>NC_081557.1:226892932-226986748 GCF_022355385.1 Mustela nigripes | reverse complement strand
CCTCCCAGCAACCCTCAGTTTGTTTTGTGAGATTAAGAGTCACTTATGGTTTGTCTCCCTCCCAATCCCATCTTGTTTCATTGATTCTTCTCCTACCCACTTAAGCCCCCATGTTGCATCACCACTTCCTCCCTATGACCCAGCAATTGCACTATTGGGTATTTACCCTAAAGATACAAACGTAGTGATCCGAAGGGGCACGTGCACCCGAATGTTTATAGCAGCAATGTCCACAATAGCCAAACTATGGAAAGAACCTTGTTTCCTTTTTTTAATCAGTGTTCATACATATTCCTTCCTCCCCAACCTTGAGTGAGTGTCTGTCTATTCATCAAGGTCAAATTCAAATGATTGCATATTGTGAGGCTGCTCTTATTTTCAATTCTGCCTTACATTGAAACTCTTCCTCTCCTGCCTCCCAAATCTTTTACATTTATGCTTTTGATTTATTTATTTATTATTTATTTAATTATTTAATTTATTTTTTACAGTTCTTAAGAAGATGTGTTTTTGAAAGTCTAGTCTTGGCAGGTATGTGCTATTTATTGGCTCAAAGTGGTGAGGTTGGGGAGGCAGAGACACTAGGTTAAAAATCTGATTGTATAATTCAAGCAAGAACTGATAAAATCCTGACATAAAGTAAAACAGTTGAGACGGACAGAGAGAAAAATGATAGGTATTAGGAAATATAAAATAAAACAAGTAAAACTAAAAAGTTAAATAAACAAAACAAAACAAACAACCAACCAAACAAAAAATAGCAAGCCAAATCAAACAGGAAAACTTTTTTCATCAGACTAAAGAAAAATAGAAAAATTTGGATGAATATATAATATCATCATCCAAATTAGGAAACATTTTAAAGGGGTAATAAAAAGAAAAGAGAGAGAGACAGACAATAGGCCCCAAATGGACTTAGTTGTGCTAAGCCTCACATTAGCAAACCATACTTCCAGCCTTTCCTGGGAACATATAACCTTTACCAGTCAGTCTGGAATTACCTGGTCAGCACTAGTGAGGTAATCCACTCAATAGTTTCCTTCCAACCCCAAAGAAAAGTGACTATGGCTAAACCATTTCACTCTTTTCCTTTTCTTACTCCCTTTCTGCTTATAAACATTTTCCATTTTCTACAGCTCTTCAGATCTGCTTTCTATTTGCTAGACGGGATGCTGCCCAATACATGAATTGTTGAATAAAGCCAATAAAATTTTCAAAATTTTCCAGCTGAATTTTGCTGTTTAGTAGGAGATACTACTGATAATTAAATCAGAATAAGAACCTGCTGACCATGGCAGATTCAAGCAAACCAGGGCATCTAATCCCCCCAAGTGCAATGGAATGAGTGCTAAGTTATGTGTTGAGATGTATATAAATCATAATCTAAATGCAATGCTACTCATCTGGGAAACTTTTGGAAAATTAGCTAAGTGATTTGGGGCTTTGTTTCAATTCGTCAAAATTGGTTTAGATATATTGATGGGGGGAGATAAGAAGGACTGAAATACAGGTATCTTGCTACTTTTTAAAAATTATATGAAAACAAAAAAAAATTCATTTTTTTCCCCTCTTTGCTCTCCACTGCCCAATCCCCAGATACAAATAAACAGTGAAACCTCATCCAAAGAAGCCAGGTATTTTTTTTTTGTTTTTTTTTTTTTTTTTTTCCAGGTAAGCCAGGTGTTTTTCATGATCTGATTGCAAACACACATGAAGATATTGCTCTTTGCTAATGAAAATTATTCTCTAATTGATTCAGTCCCAAATCTTTAGCACCATACTTTTACTGATATCTTCAAAATGTATATCTCCCATGTCAATTTCTTTACTGAACTCTGATTTAATATAACCTATGGTCTACTCAACTAAAGTTTTTAAACTCATGTGTATTTTACACATAAAAGACATCTCAATCAGATACTAAATGTTAATTACTTCATTTGCATTTGATTTCCATAAAATTTGTAGTTAAAAATGTAGACGCACAAACCGAGTTCATCCAAACATACCTAAAAGTTTTTTTTTTTATTATTATTAATGAATTGGTTAACAATTTTTAAATTTAAATTTAGTGCAAGCTACCACAATAGACAGTTCAGGAATAACAGGTGTTTTAAATTCAAAAAATCCCAAATTAAATGTTTACCCTATCTCCTAATCTGCTCCTCCCCTACCTAGGCTTTTCCCCCATAACACCTATCACAGTAATCTGCTTGTGGGCCAAGATAAAAACAAACAAAAACCTCAAAACTGGAAGTCAGCCTTGATTCCATGCTATCTATCTCCACTCCTATCTAAGGGAACCCTTAGTTTGTACACATAAGTATCTGACCACCATTGACCACTTCTATTGTCAAAACCCTAGGTATCCTCTCACCTCTTTGTTGATTCTTATTTCATTTTTGGTGCCGTTATATTATTTTATAGACTATTAGTCCAACTAATCCTTTTAATCTAAATGTGTCATTTCTTTGCTCAAATTTTCTTCAAGGTTTTTCATCGCACATAGAAAATACATTAAAATCCATAATCCAACCGACCTTGTTTTTGCCCGTTCTGTTAACTCATCAACCATTTGCCTCTCACTGCAGATCATTTATTTTTCTCTAAACCCAGGAAGCACAGCCCCAATTCAAAGCTTTATTTTTCCTGATCCCTCAAAGTTCTTTCTTATCTGGTTGCATGGCTAGCCCCTTCACTTTCTTACTGAGGCTCTCTCTGATCCCCTTAATGAATATTTCTCCCTGTACATATTCACCACTATTTTCTATTAACAAGTTCTGCTCATATGCTTTTCAGGACTCTTATCACACCAAGAACTACCATGGCATTGTGATCAAGAATACAAATTTCGGAGCCATATTTCCTAAGTATCATTATTTACTAGTTGTGTGACCTTGAACAATTTTATCTTACCTTCGTTTCCTCCATCATAAAAATAATAATAATACCTAGTAATAATAATGTTACTTTATTTACAGTATTTGAAATAGTACTTGGCTCATTAAGAATGCTAACGTTGTTATATATTTATTGGTTATTATTTATTTTTCTTATTAGGGTAAAAGATACACAAGAAAGAATGATTTGTCAATTTACTCTTATCTTCCTAAGTCTTAGAACAACGTCTGGCCAATATATTTGTTAAATTAGTACAGGAATAGAAAGAACAAAGTTAAAGAAATAGAAATAGACACAAGAGGAAATTAACAACAATTCAAATTAAGTAAGGTAACACTGAGAGGAAATATGGGAATAAGAAAATTGCGAGAAACATAGATTAGAGAACATTCACCTGCACTGTTTTGAGTTAAATGAAATTGATCTTTGAGTCTCACTTCTTTCGTATCACATTTATGCTTCCAGCTCTTCATTTAGTATTTCACTTGGTTAAGGCTAATTTGCTTTGGCTAATCAATGAGACGAAACAACGGAAAACCAAGATACTCTGTTTGAAAACATGCCATAAAATGCAATGTAGACAGGACCGTATCAATACTTAGGATCCAGGATTGATTTCTTGGCCTTACTACTAACAGTTAATGACATCACTACCTTTCTCATCCTTATTCTTCTCATGAATGGAATAAGGAAATTGTGGTAAGTGGTTCCTATTAACTTTCTAGTTTGATAAATTGCATTTTTGTGATGTGCTCTGGCTTTCCTTTGAATGTTTTTTATGTACCTCTGTCTTCTCTCTGTCCTCAACTGCCACAGGCAGAAGAGATCTAAATGATGTTAATATTGTGGTAAATATACCATAATTGCAAAGATAAATATAATTCACAAAATTGTATACCACACATGTGTATTCCAAGGATAGTTGAATTTTCTGCTATTCGGATTAGCATTGGTAATTATTTGTTATCTTGTACAACCAAATACGGTGATATAAATTCCTTATATTTGATAGGAAAGACAAATGGCATGAAAATGAAGCAATAAAAGTAAATGAAGTAAAGAAAAGAAGGGTACAAGATAAGATTAAAAATGGGCAAACAAGAGAAAGGAAAGACTATACCCATCATTTATATATAACCTACAACTTCAAAATCTTTCTGATTTTATGGATAAATAAAAGCTGCTTCAAATGGAATGAGTGAATGGAGGATAACAAACTTAATCTTGAACTGATTTTTTTTTAATTTTTTATTTATTTGTTTGACAGACAGATTACAAGTAGGCAGAGAGGCAGGCAGATAGAGAGAGAGGAGGAAGCAGGCTCCCTGCCGAGCAGGGAGCCCGATGCGGGGCTCCATCCCAGGACCTTGGGACCATGACCTGAGATGCAGGCAGCGTCTTTAACCCACTGAGCCACCCAGGTGCCCCTCTTGAACTGATTTTTAAAGTGGACAGCTGATTCAGTTAAGATGTGTTGTTCTCAAGTTACAATGTAACTTGAATGTAACTTTGTATAATTTTACAATACAATGTAACTCTGAATAATTTTGGCTTAAGTAGTAGGCAATAGTATGTTTTCCTTAACAGAAATTCTAGAAGTGGGAAATATCACAAAGAATCCTTCAGTGATGTGAACTAGTGAAGACTTCTCAATAGTTCTGCCCGGTATGCTGGCTATTATCCTGTTCATAAAACATCAGAGTTTCAACATTTTGTCCTCAACATCTGAAAGCAGCAAGGAAGAAATACTAGGAGGTTTTTTTTTTTTTTTTTCTTCTTTTTTTTTTTTTTATTCCTACCTTCTGTTTTCATCAGGAGGGATATTACTTCTCAAGGCCTATAGTATTTTCTCCCTATGGTTTATTCTAAGCCAATCACTGGCAAAGTAAGCAATTTCGACGAGTAGACTTCACTCGCTGTGTTTAGGATGTCATCCTCCCTAAGCACATTGGCACTCCTTATTACAACATTTGGGGCTTTCTTAGCAGAGAAGTGGGGTGAGGGACAGGATGTTGGGAGATAGTCCAAGTGTTTTTATTTGCTTTTGTTTTCCATACATCCTTAAAAGCTCTAAATAAGGCCTGTATTACTTGTGGTCTTCACATGAGATTATGGTCTATTTCTAATCATCTTCACTACTCATTTTTATACTACTGTTTCCCAGTTCTCTCTCCTTGCAGGGATTGGGGTTGGGAAGATAGAGCCCTTTCTCTGGAATCGTTTTGCTTCAGGTTTTTGTATGAATAAATCTGATGACCACACATACAAACCCATTTTTGGACTCACTGTGTAGTAGTGTACTTAATGATTTTTATGACTTTTAATTACTATAACTGGTGGGTTTTGTTGGTCAGAACAAAATAAAGAATAAGAACAAGTGGTTAAAAAACACTTATAGAGGGGCACCTCGGTGGCTCAGTGGGTTAAAGCCTCTGCCTTCAGCTCAGGTCATGATCCCAGGGTCCTGGGATCCAGCCTGGCATTGGGCTTCCTGCTCAGCAGGGAGTCTGCTTCCTCTTCTCTCTGCCTGCTTCTCTGCCTACTTGTGATCTCTGTCTGTCAAATAAATAAAAAAAATATTTTTTTAAAAATTACTTATAGAGAATTTTAGGGGGAAAAAAGTCCTGCTTTTTAGCCATAGGTTTATCAATCATTTTCCTTATGAAAGTGTTTGGGGTAAATATGGGGCCTTCATTACCTTTGGTCCAACAGTGATACTCGTCACTTCCTCCAAAGAATATCATTAGCATTTAATAAGATGATTTTACACACACACACACACACACACACACACACACACAGTTATATATAGCATATACATACAGCAAAAAATATAGCTCTGTAGTGGTCTATGGTGAGTCCTACAATATTTTACATGCCATATTATTATTGTGATGTTTTATTAATGTAAGCTAAATGTTTTCTACATTTTAACATCTCTCAAATTGGGATATTTCCTTTACTTGATGATCTCTTACTACAGTTCTTGCTTATTAAAAATTATTGATGTCATTCCTTATCACCTGTGCATGGGTAAATCAAGTTGTTATTTCTAGTGTTATGAGGGGACATCTACAACTGTTTCAAGTTTCATGAACAAACAAACTGCTTAAAGATCATTTGAGAAAGAAATAAGACTCCTGGTTGTTTTTATCTGAAAATCCTACACTGGTGCTCTTTGGTACAATACAGAAATTTTCAGCATCAATACTAGAAGAATGAATGTCATCACAGTGTAAGAAAATGTGGAGACACCTTCCTGATGGAACTGAGGACCATATCATGAGGAAAAAAAAACCTGAACGTAGGCCATTCTTCATCAAAAAGAGTTATTTAGACTAGTTGAGCTTTGACTATGAAGAACATTTAGGAATACTTTAACCAATGTGCTCTTGTATTTTTTCTTTGTGTGCACATAGGAATAATATATGACATCACTAAATACATCTAAAGAATTCTTTCGCACGTGTTGTGATGAGCACTGAGTGTTATAAGTAACTAATGAATTATTGAACACTACCTCAAATACTAATGACGTAATATATGTTGGCTAAGTGACATAATAAAAAATGAAAATATTAAAAAGAATTCTTTCAACAAATATAAACATTTGTGGTGAGATTTCTTTTTTTTTTTTTAAGGTTTTATTTATTTATTTGACAGAGAGGAATCACAAGTAGATGAAGAGGCAGGTAGAGAGAGAGAGAGAGAGGGAAGCAGGCTCCCCGCTGAGCAGAGAGCCCGATGCGGGACTCGATCCCAGGACCCCGAGATCATGACCTGAGCCGAAGGCAGTGGCCTAACCCACTGAGCCACCCAGGTGCCCCAGATTTATCAGATTTTTTAAGGCCAAGGATCCCTTCTTAAGTTTTTCTTAGTTAATTAAGTGTATGAATTTAGTCAGATTTACACTATTTTTTAAATAAACTCATAGAAGATTTGATTTTTAAACTAAAGAATCGATAGTGAAAATCTTTTTGAAATTCTTCTCTTGGGGCACCTGGGTGGCTCAGTGGGGTAAAGCCTCCGCTTTCGGCTCAGGTCATGGTCTCAGGGTCCTGGTATCGAGCCCGCATCAGGCTGTCTGCTCAGCAGGGAGCCTGCTTCCTCCTCTCTCTCTCTCTGCCTGCCTCTCTGCCTACTTGTGATCTCTGTCTGTCAAATAAATAAATAAAATCTTAAGAAAAAGATTTAAAAAAAAAAAGAAATTCTTCTCTTATGCTAAAATCAAACTTTTGAAAGACTGAAACAATTTAAATTTAAGATAAAACAATGTTAATTTGTTGATAATGTTCTACTTCTCTAATATTTTACATTAATTGGAATATATGCTAATGTCAATCATAATATAAATGTAAAAATAATGATGTATTTCTAGATATGCCATTTCTTTTTGAGGAGTACTTAATGGTGCCAAATTTGTTTTGTTTCGTGTGTATGTGTGTGTCTGTGTGTGTGTAGGGACTAAATTATTAAATATCTGAGACTATTTTTAACTATTAGAATTATTTATACTACTAATAATACAGAAGTATTCTAAGAGTAAAACATTCATTATATTTTTTGTTTTTATTAAAGCATAATAATTTATCAGATAAATTATATAACAACTAGATATTCTGTTAACTACATAATTTCTTATAACTATATAACCATACTATATAAATTATTAACAATTTTATTTTTTAGATTTAAATTTTAAATAATTTTTAAAAGTTTTAGTTTGAAATATAGAAAGATTATTTAGAAGTTAATAAATTTATTGTATATATGTAATATATAAATATATTAATAAATTAATAGAGAAATATATTTAGAAAAGACAGACGAGGGTAAAAAAATTAATTCTTAGCTATGAAGTAGTACACAAATTGCTTGCTGTCATGGTAACCCAGAATATCAGAGATACTGGAATATCTTACAGAATGGCAGACACAGCTTTAATACATATGTTTTATGATTTTTGCTTTATGTGTTGGATTCAACTACAATATCATTCCTGTCTTACTAATGAGTGGTGCAGATGATTGATAATGAATCAAATATTTTATAGTAATATAATCTCTATCAGTATTCTAATAGTTTTTGTTATTTTTTGTTTGTTTTTTGTTTTGTTTTGTTTTTACAGTAGTGGAAAAAAGACTCCTAAAATATATATGGATCCACAGAAAGCCCTGGGTAGCCAAGAAAAACATAATTTTAAGACATGAAATAAAACTGTATATTATATTACTACCATAAATGCAGACTTCCTGTCATCACATATTAAATAATCATTCTAAAAATTCCATCAGTACAGTGATTTTAAAACAGAACAACTCATATTCAGCTCTTAAAATCACCCTCACATGGGAATGGTATCTTATTTATTGTACAATTTCCAGTTAAGTGATCATTTCTTCCTTTACTTTACTTCCTTTCTTACTATAGTTGTCAGTCAGGAACATATTTGAAATGTATAGCCTAAACCATCAAGATTTCTTCAAATCAACAGCCCATTGAAACTAAAACAGACAAACAAAAATAATTATCACCGACCTGATTTTTTTTAAAGAAAATCAGTACAAAATATGTGAAATTATTTAATTCTAAAGATACCTTTAAATATAATTTTGGTGTTTCAGAAGTTAAATAATGGCTCAATTTCAATTTTCTCATATGCCCTTGGTTAAGCTTCTTAATCTATGTACATTTAACTAAAATGACAATTATAATGGATCAGAAGCAATCCTCTTTCTCATGATTATTAGTTCGTGCTACCATTGTTTGAAAAACAGTATTTTATTAATATTTTCTAAATAACCAAAAAGAATGCCAAATAAATGCAAGGTATTCTTTTTACTACTATATTTTCTATCTCATAAATTTTATGTTCCCTGTGAGAGCAAAATTCTTTTTAAAAACTACTATATAATTTCAGTATTATTGAAAACTTTCATATTGATTCTAGATACCTGTGATTTTAAATCAATCTGATACATGACTGTGGGAGGAGGAAAATAAGCATATCTCCCCTGCAAGGTCCTGAAGGTGACTATAATTGCTAAGATGACAAAAAGCAGAACTCATTGTTCTAGATGAACATACCAGTAATTTGCTATATGACAATCTGTTTTGAACCACTTGTTTGGGATATTGAGACTGAATGGTATTGCATTTCTACATGAATAGAATTTTATTAACTTTTATTCTCCATCCCCCATATTCACAAACAAATGACAGAGAAAATACTGAATCAATCAGTGGTTATAGATTATCTCATTTATATTGCATTAATGGATTTCAAAAAAACACATAATTCTGATACTCCTTGCAATTAAGTCCTGATAAATGTTATATCCTTGGCCACACTCTGGAAAAAAAAAAATTACCAAATTATTGTGAGACAAGTCATTGGTATTTACTCATACTTGTTTTGCTTTGCAATTTGTAGCCTAAATGTCAGTGTTTGTATTTTTACACCAGTTTATAAGCTGTAATGCATTGGGAAATATCCTAAAATCTAAGTTTCTAATTTGTAAAATGGTTAATTTATTTGTCCTCAACTACGCAAATATGTGCCCATGAATCTTTCAAATTTATCTCAGAATTAGAGAATCTTACCTTTCAACTTAATTAAATATGATTTTTAAAAATAAAAAATAAATAAAAAGTAAGTTTTTAGGCTTATCCAATTTTCTATAACTCATAGGTTATTAAATGTGTGTTATTTGGGAGAAGTATAAGAGTTATTTCATCTGGGTTATTTATATCTATTCAAGAAATGCACCTTTAGCCCTTTAAAATAATAGCAACATTTTAGAGAGCCCAAAAGTAAACCCATGCTTATATGATCGCTTAGCCTACATCAAAAGAGGCAAGACAAGACAATCCCTTCAATAAATGGTGCTGGGAACACTGAACATCTCCATGTCGAAGAATGAAATGGGACCACTAACACCATACACACGCACACCACATGCATACACACATGCACACAAAATTCAAAATGCAGTAAAGACCTAAATATGAGATAGGAAAATATAAAGCTCCTAGAAGAAAACAGACAGTAATCTCTTAGAGTTTGGCCGTACCAGTTTTTCTAGCTATGTTTCCTCAGGCACAGGAAATAAACACAAAAATAAAGTAGTGGAACTACATCAAAATTTAAAGCTGTTTTTTTTTTTAATTTTATTTATTTATTTATTTGACAGAGATCACAAGTAGGCAGAGAGGCAGACAGAGAGAGGAAGAAGCAGGCTCCCTGCTGAGCAGAGAGCACTATGCAGGGGCTCAATCCTAGGACCCAGGGATCATGATCCCAGCCGAAGGCAGAGGCTTTAACCTACTGAGCCACCCAGGTGCCCCCAAATGAAAAGCTTTTACACGGCACAAAAAACCATTGACAAAACAGAAAGGGCACCAACTAAATGGGAGAAAATATTTGAATGTTATATCCAATTAGAAGTTAATTTCCAAAATATATTAATAACTTAGATAATTCAACATGAAAAACACAATCATATTGAGAAATGGGCAGAAGACCGATATAGACATTTTCCCAAAGAGGACATACTCAGATGGCCTAAAGACACATGGAAAGATGCTCTGTATCACTGATCATCAGGGAACTGCAAATCAAAACCACAGTGAAGTATCACTTTACATCTGTCAGAATGGCTAGAATCAAGTGCTGGCGAGGATGTGGAGAAAAAGAAACCCTTATGCACTTTTCATAGAAATGTAAACTCTTACAGCCACTGTGGAAAACAGTACAGAGGTTCTTCAAAAAATTTGAAAATAGAAATGCCATGTGAGCCAGTAAATTCACTACTGGGTATTTACCTAAAGGAAATGAAAACACTAATTAGAAAATATAAATGTATCTCTATATTTATTATAGCAATATTTACTTTAACCAAGACATGGAAGCAACCCAAGTGACCATTGATAGATGAATGAATAAAGGAATGGTGTGCATATGTGTGTGTGTACACACACACACACACACACACAAATAGTATTTATTTATATATATGATTAAATATTACTCAGCTATAAAAAAGATGAATTCTCTTTGTGATAACATGGATAAACCTAGAGGATATTAAACTAAGTGAAATAAGTCAGAAAAAGACAAATATCATATGATTTCAGTCATTTGTGGAATCTAAAAGAAATAAAGCAAATGAATATGCAAATAAACAGCAGAAACAAACACATAAATATAGACAACTGTTGATTGCCGGAGAGCAGGGGGCTAGGAGGAATGGGTAAAAATATGTGAAAAGGAGTAGGAGATATATGCTTCCAGTTGTGGAATTAATGTCATAAGAATAAAAGGTAAAGCATAATCAATGATATTATAATTATAATAGTGTTGTATGCTGACCAATGGTACACACACTTTTGAGGAGCATAGCATAGACTTGTTGAAGCACTGTTGTACATCTGAAAAAATGTATGTCAACTGTCCTTCAATTAAAAACAGAAATGAAAGGATCACAAAATTTTAGTTTTTATGTTTAAAAGACTGAACTAAAATATACATTAGAAATAAAAAAGAGACTGTGGTAATAACTGAAGTTGTATGTCAAGAAGTGAAGATAATAATCACTTTTAAGTACTAACATTAAAATAATTTTGATGATGTTAATAATATAAAAATATGAAATTCTAAAGACATTCGTAATAATTTTATATATTTTATCTTGTTAAGACTTCCTAGTAATCCTATGAGCTAGGTATGATTATTGACCTAATTTTGCCACCAAGGACACAGACATTGAGAAGTTAAGCTATCTTTCTAAGGTCATGCCACCTATAAGTGACAGACATGGGATCAAAGGAACCCTGCCTTTTTATACTCTGTGGATACTTCCTTTTTGTGTCTTTCGATAGGCCTCTAAACATCATAACACTCTCTCTCTCTGCACTTTAATTTCTACATTGCTTCTATCCCTCATCCTTTGAATATTCATGAACCAGAGCTTAGTTCTAAGACACTATATTCTCGCCTTGCACCTAGTTTACTTGTTAACTCTTAGACATAGTAATGTGTTTCGAAGGATCACAGTCTTTTATAGAGTAAGATATTTCTTCTGCCTATTATTCTGGGGATGCTGGAGAAGACTTTTTGCTCATGGGATCAGATCTTAAGCAAGACTGAGCTCTGAAGTCACCACTTAAAAAAATGCAGGCAGACTTTAGTTTGCATGTTGTTGAGCCCAAGCCTATTTGGAACCATGCAATCTTTCTGCTCTGTTTGTTATTAAGTAAAATCTGATATAAATCAAACCCTTCTCAATCTTTGTCCAAAGAAATTTAAAAATGACTGGTATATAGAGTTTTTCTCTTTAATGAAACAGGTTTCTAAGTATCCTGATGGCAAACTGTATTTCAAGGCAGGGATAACTTCTTTGATGAGGAAATTCATTTTCCAAAAAGCATAAAACAACAAAAAAAGTCACCTTATGTTAACTTTATGTTAACTTTAACAAAAATATTAAAAATAATTAAAGCTTTTCCTTAATGTTTTCCTCTGCTGAATGTGGATAAACTGTGCATCACATCTCTTTCCAGGAACCAGTAGGATGAGCTTTTATTCTTCAATTTACTAGTGCTTGCCATCTATTTTTTCCTACCAACACACATACTCTACTTTCCCCTTCAGAAGACAGTAGTAGAAAGAATGGTCTGTATCTAGTGATAATAGATCATGGAATAATAGTCCTATTTCCAAAAAAATCGATAATCACTTAGGCTCTCACATATGGATATATGTAACACAGCTTTTCTTAAATGCATAATGTGTTTTAAAAATAGGATACCACTATCATAGTATCCATGTGAAAAAGAGAAGCTTTATATATAAATTGATAAATATGTATAGTGGATGCTTTGTGTGTTTGTGTGTGTGGACATAAAAATAAGTACATGTCTGTATATATACATTTATATATACATACATTATATACACACACATATATGTACTTAGTTATGTTCCAGATGGTAAACTGTTACCTACATTTTTAAGGCATATTATATGTCCAAGATACACTACTATATATATTAAGAACCCTGGTTCAAGGATAATATTCCCAAATATAGAAAGAAAACTTACTTATTTGCTTACATTCATCTTTTTTGACATGGAAGGCTGCTTCTTAGTGTCAGATATTGCTGCAATTTGGCCCATTGTGATAGGCCAATTTATTTCCATTAATAAATATTTCCAGTACTCTGGTAAACTCTTCAGATAGTTACCTTGTAATCGTAATTGTCGACCACAAGCGAACATTGAGAACTTACTTCATTGTGCATTGTTAATCAAATAACTAGTTGAAGGATTTTGTGATTTTCATAATCAAAATCTGTGATTTCTGTGGTCTTATGTAATATACACACAATCACAAAAAAGCCTTCTGAAATACAGATAGGAAATGCTAAATAAAATAAGTATGTTGGATAGGTACCAGAACTGTATAAAACAGATATCCAGGTAATCTTTCATTTAGGATACTTTCGGGAGGAATGAGAAGAGATTTAAAAGATTTAGAAAAATTAGAAAAGTTTGGTGGAATTACATGTATTTTAAAAAATAGAGGGAGCTTGACTTAGAAGTAGATCAAGCATCTATGTCATTACATGATTTAAAAGACTTTTCAGCATTGTTTCTTTCATGGCTTGATAAGCACCAGTATCCAGCAACTCTGGTTAAGTCACTGAGGAACTTTATTCTAATTCAACTATTAGTTTGTATATGAGTTATCAGTTAATACTCAAAAACCCAGCCAATCACCTATAAGTGTTATTGGTCATTATAGATTAATCTGGTAAATAAGGAACAAAGAGGATAGCACCCAAGATAAATTGTGTAAAACATATATCAAGATTATCCTGCTTGAGGGTCAAGGGAAGTGGGGTGTTTGCATACCGAGAATTTCCATCTCAGTATATTGATACAAACAAACACTGGCAGTTAGAAGTGTGTCAGAGCACACTGAAAATTCTAAAGGCCATGGGTGAGTTACTGACAATATCAGCTCCAAATTATAAAATGAAAAATGAGCAAAGCATAGCATTATGTATGATATTTAATTATAATAAGCAAAAAAGATTCCAAAAACATTTCGGGGGTATGGTTGTGATTTGTTAGTGAAGGTTTCTTGTCCCTATTTTGTGTTTTCATTTATGTGAATATAAGGTTCTTGTAATGGATATATTTGGCTTTTAGTAAGAAAGATACATTTTTCTCATCCAATGATTAGTGTTTCTAATTATCATCTCACACTGTACTTCATTATTCAGCAAATGAATATTTGTAGATTCATATTATGTACCTGGTACTATTAAGGGACTGGGATTCAACCATGAACATTACAGGAAAAAACATATTGTTATTGACAAGAGCTATGAAGAAACTAAACAGGGAGATGTAATAGAAAGTTACATGAATGGTCCAAAAATGTCTCTTGAAAGAGTAGCATTAATGTGACCTTTAGAGGATTAGGAGAAGGAGCATGCCAAGCAAAGGTCTGGTAAAACTTTATCCCAGATAAGGATGTGGCATTCTCTTAGCAAGTTTTATAGTCTGAACAAAGACAGTATCATTTGTGCTGCTAGCTAACAATTTGAAGGTCTCTGATCACCACAGCAGATACTAAATTAAATACGTGGAAATGGAAAATATCTGCACTTTTCAAGAAGCTTCAATATAATTTTCACCTATGCTGAAAATCTAAAACAACCTGGTTGATTATTTCAGAAATTATCTTCTAAAAACATTTATATTTCATAGAATACAGTTAGAACATTTTAAAAATAAGTGCTACATTAATAAATTGGTCAGATTTTACACTATGGTTTTGTGAAAGGAGGTAAACTGTATTCAATACAGAGGACTTTATTGAAATTATCAAAATTTATTGTGATTTCTGTGAAATGTACAAATTTTGTTTTGATAAAAAATTGGTTATTTTTGTTCTACAGGTCTTGGAATACACATCTTTTGAAAAAGAAAATTGAACCACTATTTAATGTGCTTAACACATTTTTCATAATATGAATAATACCGAAGCAATCAAACCTAAAAAACCCAAATTTCTAACCATTTTTGTTATAAGTAGCTTTTACCTGCTAATGTCATGAATCAGATGTAATATTCAATGCAAATAATGAAGAGTAATACAGCCAGGGGTCATTTTGTTTTTACTACAAAGAAGGTTGATACCTTTGTTTTGTAGAGAGTTAAAAAAAAAAAGTCAAATGAACTTAAAAATATTTTCCTTCATTGCCCAACCTCCTGGGTATCATTGTCCTTCTTTCTGACTGCTATAAGAATAAAACACATAAAATGCTATTTAGGGATTAGGGAATTTTATACTATATATATATTTTTTTCAAGGTTTGATAATGAATAGACATCATATATAAGAATGAAACCTCACCTCTGAGATACTCCATGTGTTTCCACCTATACACTCTGTAGTCAGCCATGTCGCCGTGATGATTCTGCCCTGGCTTCAGTAAGGCAATTAGTTTAAAAGTAACAGCCCCATCTTCTTTTCTTCTTGGCTCCTGGATCTGCCTGAAGTTATTTTGGCTCCACTTTCAAAGTATGTCTTTCCTGGTACACGTAACTGAAGTAATTGGGGGGGGGGAGGGGAGCACAATTTAAGGCTAACAGACTTTTATTGTAGAATTTGGTCCATTATCACAGAAGAAATTGGAATACTTCTCAAGGTACATATAGGAGAAAGTTAAAACAAAATCTTTAAGTGCTGAATCTCAGTCTAGTATTACTATGAGTCTCCATTCTTTTTTATTCTATGTTTTATAACAAAGAGACATTAATTAGCACTCACTTTTATGTATCACTACTATCCCTTTATTCCTTAAAGGCAAATAAATGATACTTTTGGTAATTTGGGATCAGGTCATGAGTATACATCCTCAACCCCTTTTCTTCCTTGTTTTGGATTATGATTGACTGTAGAGAGCACATATTTCTTGTTGTAAAGTTAAATTAAAATGTGAAGGTCTTACTCCCCTTGCTTGCCTGTGATCAGACACATACTGTTTCATTTGGTACCATGAAGCCAATTAATGCCACATATTCACAAAACATTCCTTGATTCTGTGCTTTCTGCAGTAAAGAGTCCATTTCCATTTACCCTTTTTCTGAATCCTGAGTGCATCTCAATTAGTTTCAAGTTTGGTGGGAAATAGAAGTGACATTTATTAGACTGCCTCAAATCCCAGCTATAGATGATATTGAAAAATTCTTTCTCGGGGGACTCTAAATAAAACCAGAATCTAAAGAGGAGAAACTACAATTGAAAGCACAGAAATACAAAAAATCATAAAAAAGTTAATGCAACAAACTGGAATGTCTAGAAGAAATAAATAAATTTTTAGAAACATAAAATCTTCTCAGACTGAATCTATTTACATAGAAAACTTGAACAGACCAATTGCTAGTAATAAAACTGAATCATTATTAAAAGAAACTACCAAAAAATAGAAGTTCAGAGCCAGATAAATTCATAGGTAAGTGTTACGAAACATTTAAGGAAAAGTTAATACCTATTATTCTCAAACCATTAAAAAAAAATGAAGAGAAAGGAAAGCTTCCAAACACATTCTGAAAAGCCAGCATTACACTGTAAAAAAAAAAAAAAAAAAAAAAAAACCAGACAAAAACACTTCCAAAAAAGAAAGCTATAAGTCAGTATCCCTAATGAACTTAGATGAAAAATCCTCAATAAAATATTAACAAACTTCATTCAAAAATAAACTAAAAAATCATTCACCACAATCAAATGGAATTTATTTCAGAGATGCAAGGATGCAGGGGATTGAAAGATACAGTTATGGAATGAATATGTCATGGGAATGAAAGGTACAGCCTAGAAAACATAGTCAATAATATTGTAATAGCATTGTATAGTGACAGATCCTAGTTGCATTTGTGGTGAGCGTAGCATAGTGTATAGAGATGTTGAAAGTCCTTTGGACTTGTAATTGGATCTAGAATTTCAGTTGACCTGGTTCTCATCTGGGAGCATTGTTTAACTGCTAATTGGGTTGAACATTAGGACTTGAGGTGCACCTGGATGGCTCAGTTTTTTAAGCGTCTGCCTTTGGCTTCGGTCATAATCCCAGAGTCCCAAGATCAAGTTCCATGTTGAACTGCCCAGCCTCGCTTTTCATTTAGCTGCTTCTTAGACCTATTTGTATTTTTTGTATGGACAGCTAATATCAGGGATAGTTTAGGTAAATCATCGTCAACTAAAGAAATAATTTTACAGCTATTTACATGGTATAATCTACAAAATATTTTCATTCTTACATTTGAGTCTCAAAGCAATGTAGTACATTAGGGAGGATATGGTATCTTTTTTCCCATTTTGAAGCTGGAAAAGTAAGATGGAATCTTCAATCGAACATACTTGGTTTCAATCTCCATTTACATAATTTACTAACAATATGAATTTCAGTGAGTTACTCAGTATCCCTATTTATAAAATGTTTTGAACAGTTAAATAAAGCATGGAAGTTAAAACTGTTAGCAGTTTAGCAATTAATAATTACTTAAATCATAATTATTTTGTTTTAAATTTAACCCCAACATTTCTCTACCTTATCAAGTTGAGCACTAAATCTCAGCCATTCATATATTTTAGAATTTCTGCATGCTGGACAGTGTATTCATAAATATTCATGTAATTTAACTTATTAAACCCTAAGCCATATGTTTGGTGAAAACCATTCCCTATGTAATAACAAAGGCATGCCAACCTATTCATCAAACATAGTTAGATGTTTGATAGGCAGAAAGTGGAAATGTCACTGATAAATAATTTCATGCAATTTTTATGAACCACAAATGTTTAAGTAGAGGTGTATTAAGAATTTCATAATTCATAATAAATTAATTTATTGCAGGTTTCCACCTCCAACAGTTTTATAAATCAAAGTGTTAAATTGTATTTAATAAATCATTCTCATTCTCTGAGAATATGTTAAAAAATTAGCTGTCATATCAATCTACATTGTAGGTCCACAAAGGAAGTTTTTATGAAATCTAACTTTATACTAAGAAATTTAATATATCAAAAAACAGACAGCTTTTCAAAATATTTGTACAATGCTATTAGGTAATATATTTAAAATAAATTTCGTCTTTTCCACTTTATGAGTCTGATCAAGTTTGTCCAAATATTGGCCAAAAGAAAATTCTTGATTTGCTATTCTTTTTAAAGCTTCCAGGCCCTGTCACAGTTTTAGTTTATTTTCTTTGGAGAACTCTGTCGAAGGTACATATTTCTTTTTAACAATCTTCTTCCTTCTGTTTATATAGTCTCTTTTCTTATATTTTATGATTACAGATTTCTTATTATCTTTCAAAAATATTATAAACAGATTATTCAGAATGAATTTACAATCAGTAAGTTAGTAATTTATATTTGAGTCTGACTGGAAGCAAACCTAAAAACTAGAAATGCTGTTAAACAACTAATTCCCTGTCTTAAGTGACTTGTTCAAACTGTGATTGTTAATTTCGTTGGAAGTTTCAATTAGATCTCCACTTAGATAATATGTGGTTATTCCAGTAGTTTCTTCTTTCTCCCTCTTAATTTTTAAAATGATTTTCTAAATGTGTAATTCACTAACTTTTTCTATCAATTTCTTTCATTTCTCTGGAGTTTTTATCTCAGTCATCATCTCTTCTTCCCCATTTCCATCTATTTTTGGGCTGAATTGTGTCTTCCTAAAATTCATATGAAGTCCTAACCCCCTTAACATCCCTGTATTTGTAGATAGGACTTTAACCAAGATAATTAGGTTCAATGAACTCGTAAGTGTGAAACCTTACCCCACAGGACTCCTGTTTTAAAAGAACAGGAAAAGATACCAGGTCTCTCTCTCCATGCATGCACAAAGAGGCTTGTGTCTAATGTTTAGACTGTCCAATCTGTAGTGTGATATTATAACAGCCTGAGCAGACTAACACACTATCATTTTTCTCCTGCTCTTTTGGATTTCTTTGTGTCACCTCTAGAAGCCCCTTCTATCCCATCCAGTTTCATCACCACCTACTAGACTAGGTGTGTTCTTATAGATTCTCTTATCTCATACTCTTTTCAATTTCCATCGCCCTGACTGGATTAGGAACTTCCTTAATTTACAGACTGTTTATTGTCAATTCAACATCCTTAAGATCACAGGGAGTGATGCACCCTAGGATATAAGAAATGCTTACTGAAGTACCTTTTTAGAGACAGATTATATGACCATAAAGATGTCCAATAATTTTATACTTTCAATTTAATTTGAATTGAAATTCCTAAGTGTTCTCTTATGCAATAAAATTGTAGCTATATTTTCTCCAGCGGAATAAAATATTCTATCAAGGAGGGGTTAAATATTCAACAGATGAATGGATCAAGAAGATGTGGTATATATACACAATGGAATACTATGCAGCCATCAAAAGAAATGAAATCTTGCCATTTGCGACAACATGGATGGAACTAGAGCGTATCATGCTTAGCGAAATAAGTCAAGCAGAGAAAGACAACTATCATATGATCTCCCTGATATGAGGAAGTGGTGATGCAACATGGAGGCTTAAGTGGGTAGAAGAAGAATAAATGAAACAAGATGGGATTGGGAGGGAGACAAACCATAAGTGACTCTTAATCTCACAAAACAAACTGAGGGTTGCCGGGGGCAGGGGGTTTGGGAGAAGGGGGTGGGATTATGGACATTGGGGAGGGTATGTGATTTGGTGAGTGCTGTGAAGTGTGTAAACCTGGTGATTCACAGACCTGTACCCCTGGGGATAAAAATATATGTTTATCAAAAATAAAAAATTAAAAAAAAATATAGAATGATACATCAACTGGATGGACATTTATGCAGCCTCTAAAAATAATGTTATGAACTCTGTGTGGAATTATGGAAAAATTAAAACAAAACCTATGTAAATTTCATGTAGCTTATGGAAAATTATAATAAAATGTAAAATTAAAAAGTCAGGAAATAGATTTGTTCATGTACTATGATTACAAGTGTTTTTACAGATTACAGTATATGAGAATATTTAGCGAATAATAGTTATAACATAGTGTTAATACGATTATTTTCCCCATTTTCCAAATGTCTTCCATTCTTTGTTTTCATTATTAAAATACTAAATGTATTTTAAAAACACAAAGATGCATACAAACAGCATGGACATATGTATTGCAAGCGTTCACACTGAAGAGGCAAAAGAGTGTGGCAGCCACACACATGAGTACGTGCAAACTGTGTTCACATCTCACTTTTAACACTCACTAACTTGGTGGCCTTGGAAAAAAAGAACAAAAAGAGCAATTTTCATGCTTAAGGTTTAGTTTCCTTGTCTTTCAAATGGAATTAATATTTACCATAGTGTCCATCAAAGCCCTTAGAATCCAGAAATCTAATAAGTACTCCTAAAGGCTAACTACTAATTTTCAACAGAAAGTGAGGCTAAGGACTTCCTTAATTCACCACTGTAGGTAAGTATCTGGTATTTGGTAGTTTTATAATAAACATCTATTAATGAATGAATGAGTGAAAGGGAGAGCAAAATAAAGCTAATAGATAGCCTAGGAAGGTTGAAGAAAAGACAGGACTATATATAATGAAAAAAAATTACATAAATTATTATTTGGAAAATATCTAAGCAAGTAACTATTACAATACTTTCTATATGTCCCGAAGAAGACTAATCCACATCTCTTACTATATAAGTTGTTTTCTGAATACATTATTTCAGAAACTACTTTGACCCATACCTTATAGCAATTTACTGAGTCTCTGATGAAAATTATTTCCTTGTAGATAATTAGCTCTAGCTCTAGCAGAATCAATCACAATAAATAAGTGAAATAAAATTACTGCAAGAATGGTGAATAACATTTGATAAGATCCTTCAATGTTTTGGATGAGAAAAAGCAGAAAGTGCCCGAAGGTGGGAATGCCTCTATTGAAAAAAACTGTAGTCTCAGTTTTCAGCATTCATCTTGCTACCTCTGCTCAGTGATGTCACTGAAATTAACTGATACCTTCTTTTCCCCACACACTTTCTTTTTTTCCCAATTTCATATCATATCCTATATCCCCCCAATACATCCCAGGGCATTGTTTATCTCTCAGATTTAAATTAAAAAATATATAATTGGCTTGGAAAACAATGAACCAAGTGGTGGGCAGTTTTCTGTGTCCTTTTTTTTTTTTAAATTTATTTTCAGCATAACAGTATTCATTATTTTTTCACCACACCCAGTGCTCCATGCAATCCATGCCCTCTATAATACCCACCATCCCAACCTCCCACTCCCCCGCCACTTCAAACCCCTCAGATTGTTTTTTCAGAGTCCATAGTCTCTCATGATTCACCTCCCCTTCCAATTTCCCCCAACTCCCTCTCCTAACTCCCCATGTCCTCCATGCTATTTGTTATGCTCCACAAATAAGTGAAACCATATGATAATTGACTCTCTCTGCTTGACTGTGTCCCTTTTTGTAGGAGAGCACAGCAGCTGTGTAAACATTTTTTGGAAAAAAGGAGATCCAAGTGATCCATTTAGTGATGTGAAAATAAACTTCATTCCCACACACACAGAGGAGTGGACAACTGACTTAGATGTGTTCTGGAGCTAAATCACTCACCCCATTCTTTGAGAAATAATTGTAAATGAAGTGAATCAGGGAGTTTCCCTATTTTCACTTCAGTCTGTACCAATGTGTTCATCGAAAGATTACTATTCAAATATATGTAAGTATGTACATATTCTTGAGCATTTACTCTATACCAAAGGGCTGGGGATTTTGCTTTCTAAGAACTTGTATTCTAATTGGTAGAGAGACACTTTTAAATAAAAGGCAGTAAGTAAGGTAATTTCAGAATACGAAGAAATACCAGTTAAGAATTACTGGGCAGTAGGATAATGAGTGTCTTGAGAAAATTTTCTACTTTAGAATATGTTTTCTGAATGGATTCTCTTAAGGTTCCATTTTTAACCTGAGATGTTACTAATGAAGAGTCAGCCATGACCATAAGGGAAGGACACTGCAGGCTTAGAGGAAATATTGCACAAATTTCAAGAGGATAATGGCTTGAAGTTTTCAAAGGATTGAAGAAAGAAAGAAAGAGAAAGAAAGAAAGAACGAACGAGCATGCCTGGGTGTCTCAGTGGGTTAAGTCGCTGCCTTTGGCTCAGGTCATGATCTCAGGGTCCTGGGATCCAGTCCCTGCTGAGCAGAGAGCCCGCTTCCTCCTCTCTCTCTGCCTGCCTCTCTGCTTGCTTGTGATCTCTGTCTGTCAAATAAATAAAATCTTAAAAAAAAAAAGAAAGAAAGAAGGAGGAAAGAAGGAAGGAAAGAAGAAATAAAGAAAGGAAGATAAAAAGGAAGAAGAAAGAAAGAAAAATGTGAGGGGGAGGGAAGGCAAGGAAGGAAGAAAGCAGGAAGGCAGAGAAAGAAGAGAAAAATATTAGTGGAACTGCGGAAAACAATGAAGGGTTATATGGGAGACAGTGAGGAGGAGGGAATGATATGGGCTCAACTTGTCCATGAGAAGGAAAAGTCTGGGTTTTCTTCTAACCTCAACTGGTGGCCAGTGGAGCATTTTCTCTAAGGCAGTGATATTACCTGCCAGATAATTTCTACCCACAGTATTCTACATCTTAAGGAAAAGTTTAACATAGTGTCTGGACACAAAGATATGACACTAAGTCCCTCTTGGGGTCAGAGAAAGATGTAGAGGAATCAACGTGGAAACTGAATTTTGAGAGCTTTAATGAGATAAAGGAGTGGAAAAGAGGTAGTTCCATTCCAAATGAGCAAGGGGAACAAAAAATCACTGAAACATGGGATTCTTGTCACAAGGACATAGATTTTAATGATTTGCAATTATCTAATTGCTGCACTGAAGTAGTATCTTCTTAGAGTCAGTGACCAATCCTTTTATCTCTTTACTGTTATAGCTGGCCTACTTTAAACATTGTCTCAGTAACTGAGATGGTGTAGAACAATCTTTCATTCACTTTCTAGGAGTATTTACAAAATGTCTGGCAAAAACAGAATGTACACTGAGCTGAAAAATTAATGTGATTAGTTTATGCTTAAAGATTGAATTAAAAATATACCATATTAATCTATAATTTAAAGTTTCCTAAGATCAGATGCTATAATATTAAATTTAGAGACATATCAATATGTATCAAGTATTGTTAATTCTATGCACTGCAACTCTTGGCTTCATTTCCTTCATCATGCTATGAAAGTAAATATTAAATAGTTATGTGAATCATAAAAGTAGTTTGTGTTGTTATCAATAATACTGATTAGCCTTTTAATTATTTTTATTTGTTGATTCAAACTTACCTTCATGTTTTGAAATTCTTGATATTGCCACAAATAAATGAATATGAGTAAAATGAAACCAAAATTCATTAGCATCTCTGTAGTTTTGTTCTGGGTTTTTTGTTGTTGTTGTTGTTGTTTTTCTGAAGACTTTATTTGTTTATTTAACAGAGAGAGAAATCATAAGTAGAGATAGAGAAAGGCAGAAAGAGAGGGGGAAACAGGCTCCCTGCAGAGCAGAGAGCCCCATACAGGGCTTGATCCGAGGATCCTGAGATCATGACCTAAGCCAACGGCAGAGGCTTAACCCACTGAGCTATTCAGGCACCACAGCATCTCTGTTCTTTTAAAGAAAGCTATAGTTGCTTAAAGAAAACACCTGAGCTACTGATTTTCTTATGTATCTACCAGGCATATATTTTATTAACCACATATATAAAAATATCATGTATACTAGAGATAGCATAGAAGATGGTTCACCAGTCTACAGAAAAATATTAGTGTATATGTGTAAATCATCTACCATTTATTGGACTATTGTACTGTTCAGTACTTTAATTTTTAAGAAAAATAAAATTTGACATTTACAGGTAGCTTTCATCATATCCAATTTACTGTTTAGGAAAATGAGTATCAGGCATTTAAACCTTTGAGTCTTGGTTTTGGCTCAGGTTATGATTTCAGGGTCATGAGATGGAGCCCCAAGTCCGGGTCTGCTCTCAGTGTGGAGTCTGCTTGGGATTCTTTCCCTCCCCCTCTGTCCCTCTCCTCATTATTTCTCTTTCTCTCTCTCTCAAATAAAATACATTTTATAAATCTTAAAAAAAAAAAAAAAAGGAAGAAAGAAATGAATATCATTGATTACCCAGCTCATCTCAGATGGTAAATGTGGAGTAGGGACAAATATGAGCTCAAGTCCAGCTAATTATGTTGTACTCCCCAAATTTATACCATGGCTAATTTCAGAGCATGCTTGAGGGTCCAGGAACAGAATATAAGTTATTCTTATTCTTATAGCAACTTACTCTGGAAAGAGTAAAAGCAAATAAAACTATGAAAGAAGGGGAAAGAAAATTCAGATATGGCCCGCTTTGTTATTTTTATATACTACCCTATGCCATTGTTCTTCTCTTAATCCTCTTTTCTACTTTTTTTTTTTTTTTTAAGATTTTATTAGTATTTGACAGACAGAGATCACAAGTAGGCAAAGAGGTGGGCAGAGAGAGAAAGGGGGAAGCAGGCTCCTGGCTGATCAGAGAACCTGATGTGGAGCTCGATCCCAGGACCCTGGGATCATGACCTGAGCCACAGGCAGAGGTTTAACCCACTGAGACACCCAGGTGCTCCTGTCCTACCCAGGTGCCCCATTCTTTGTTTTAATGGTATGTCTTTCTCTTTGATCCACAGCCTTGTAACTCTAGCGCTTTTCTAAATACATCTTCAAGAGAAAAGTGTATAATATATGATTGTAGAATAGCAAACAATATGTCTATAATTTTATTTATTTTTTTTTATTTTTTTTTTATTTTATTTATTTTATTTGACAGAGAGATCACAAGTAGGCAGAGAGGCAGGCAGAGACAGAGGGGGAAGCAGGCTCCCTGCTGAGCAGAGGGCCTGATGTGGGGCTCGATCCCAGGACACCGAGATCATGGCCTGAGCCGAAGGCAGTGGCTTAATCCACTGAGCCACCCAGGCGCCCCTGTCTATAATTTTATACAACATTTTAGTCATTTTAAAACTTATCAGCTTAAAAATAGTATGCCTACAAATATGCAGATACCACACACAAAATGATGTCATTCTGATTTTTTGTTTATCTTAAAAGCTATGGAAATAAGCCAGAAGCAAAGTGCTTATAATTGGTGACATGGCAGAAAGTTATGTAGTTAACATAGCCTCAGAGCCTCAGTTGTCTGAATATGGACCAAAAACATTTTTTTCAAAGATCCTGGGCATATTAATTCAACTATGATTCCCTCTAAAAGGAAACAAATCTATAGATGACTGTTAAAACAAGCTATGTAAGAGTACATAGTAAAATATTTATTTAATTTGATAAAAAGAAATTCTACCATCAGAAAACAATCAAGGACAGGGGGTAGGGGTTAATGGAAGGAAAAAAAAAAAAAAAAGTCTAGAAAAGATCAGTAGTCATTTCCCCACGAAACAAGAAAAGAAACACTTTTCCAGGGTTTGCATCTAATTGTGCCTGCTTTTCAAATAAAATAGTTTATAAACATTGTATAATCTTAAATTATAAACTCCATAGCTCCAGCATTCCAAGGTCTGCTAAAATTAAGGGTATTTTTCCATCTGAAAAACACCAAGTTTAATTATTTTTAACTGCAAAATGAGTGAAATTAAAGAAAAAAAAAAAACTGTGTTAGGTCACAAATGGCTAAGTATTTTCTTGCTTCTCATCACCTATCAAGAGATGAAATCTGTACCTGAATTTGTTGAAACTCGGCTTGTCTGTGACTTGCTTTGACCAAGAGAATCAGACAAAGTAATTTGGATATTTTTACGTTGGATTCAAGATGTCTCACAGATTTCTATTCTTGCATGTAAACAAACATTAGCTGAATTGTTGAATAATTATATATGTGTGCCCATTTGCTCCTGTCCCTCCAACTTAGAGCCAGCTAACCCCCCAAAGAGGAACTAGCTGACCTGCAAATGACCAGAAATGAGTGATGCTCATGTATAAATGAGTCCAGCTGACACTGCTAGAAAAATCATGCTGCTGAGTGCAGCCCAAATATTCAACCCAACAGAAACTGAGCTAAATAAATGTTATCCTTTCATTAAATTTCTGGGTGGATCTTTTATCTCAGCACAAAATAAATAACACCAATAAATAGGGATTGGACACAATTTTTTCAATATGCTTTCTCTAACAAAACAAAAATCAAGTAATATGTGGGTATTGATTTCAATACCTGTGCCCTCTGCCTGAATGTGGATTTCTTCACTTGTCTGGAAATTCTGGAGACCCAGAGTTGTAGTTAACTTCTGTAGCCATGCAGATGGATGAAAGTGGATTAGCTTGCTTGTGGACCTGGCCCTCTATCAGGAGTGTGTGGAGGTGGCTGACTCCTGTCTAGGTAGGATTATGTATGGTTCCTACTTACTATTTTCTCTAAGGCAGAAACTTGGAACCTATGGGGACAGGTGATCACATTTCTCAAGCATCATTAGGCTCCATGAAGGATACACAATCACGGTCTTTTAAATAGATGTAAAATGTAAATATATGCATGACTTGTTAACAAAGGAGAATCCTTAACAGGCATTGATCTCCTAGCTTCAAAGACAAAACAAAGAGATATTAGAGGAGGTCTTGAGAGGATTTGACCTCCAGTTGACCCTCCAGCTGGACCTAGGCAGTTAGAGGCTCTTCACACTCTTCCCTGTCCTTGGGATGTGGATTTGTCTCACCATTCCCACAGGTAGAGCCACTCTCAAGGACACAACCTTGATAGAATAAGATGTTGTTGAGACTATCTGGAGAGTGTATGTGAAAGAAACCAGTTAAGGTGTCTATAAAAATTGTTAAGATTCTGGCAGATGGCTGTGGAAATCTACTCCTTTTGTGCCACATAAGTAAATTCCCTTACTTATTACACCTGCCATCCTACAATCTGGAGTCACGAGTCTCATTCTTGGGTCTCTCTTTGAACCAATTTGTGAGCCAACAAGAGCACACTTATTTATTTAATTATGCATCTATTAACAGAAAACACAGATTAAATAAAGAAAATGTTACCTCAGGTCCCTGGGTGGCTGTCCGTTAACCTTCTGCCTTCTACTCAGGTCATGATTGCAGGATCCTGGGATCAAGCCCCACTTTGAACAGGGAGCCTACTTCTCTCTCTCCCTCTGCCTGCTTGTGCTTTCTCTCTCTCTCTGTCAAATCAATAAACAAAATCTTAAAAAAAAAAAAAAGAAAAGAAAAGAAAAGAAAGAAAGAAAATGTCATTACCTCCATCTTCCTTGGGGGTAGGAAAAGTAGATAAATAATAAAATTTTCTTTTTTCTTTTTTTTTTATGTTTAGCTATTATTTATTTTTCTTGTTCAAGTTTTATTTAAATTCCAGTTAGTTTACATACAAGATAATATTAATTTCAGGTGTAGAATTTAGTGACTCGTGACTTATATCACCCAGTGCTCATCACAAGTGCCCTCCTTAATCTCCATCACCCATTTAATCCATCCACCCCCATTTCTGGCCTACCTCTTTTTCAATAACCCTCAGTTTGTTCTCTATGGTTAAGAGTCTGATTTCTGGTACTTTTTACCATGTTACCTGTTTGCTGTGTCAGTTCATCAGTGATATTCAATTTTTCCCCTGCTTTCATTTATCAGCATCATACATCATTAGGGCATTGGCCATGTGTACAGTCCTTTCAAAACTTTAATTTAGAAAACTTGTATTCAATTTCAACACAATGAATTACAGCTTTTCACATTAGCATAAAATTCTATTTCTGCTTATTGGTTTTATTCAGGATCTGTCAGTTATTTATAAGAATGGGTGACCATGCTTGTAACACCTGTAAAATAAAAATACCCATGAAAACTTACTCTAATCTTTAGCATGTGGTATTTACCCAAAAGATACAGATGTCGTGAAAAGAAGGGCCATCTGTACCCCAATGTTTGTAGCAGCAATGGCCACGGTCGTCAAACTGTGGAAAAAACCAGGATGCCCTTTAACGGATGAATGGATAAGGAAGATGTGGTCCATATACACTACGGAGTATTATGCCTCCATCAGAAAGGATGAATACCCAACTTTTGTAGCAACATGGACAGGACTGGAAGAGATTATGCTGAGTGAAAGAAGTCAAGTAGAGAGAGTCAGTTATCATATGGTTTCACTTATTTGTGGAGCATAACAAATAACATGAAGGAGAAGGGGAGATGAAAAGGAGAAGGGAGTTGAGGGAAATTTGAAGGGGAGGTGAACCATGAGAAACTATTGACTCTGAAAAACAATCTGAGGGTTTTGAAGGGGCGGGGTGGGGGGGGCCGCAGGTGGGAGGTTGGGGGAACCAGGTAGTGGGTATTAGGGAGGGCACAGATTGCATGGAGCACTGGGTGTGGTGCAAAAATAATGAATACTGTTGTGCTGAAAAGAAATAAATAATTTAATATTTTTTTAAAAAAAGAAGACTATAACCTTTAACACATCACATTTTTTAAAAAGTTGTTTGTCAATACTGAATAAATTTAATGGTATGTACTGGCAATTTTGAGAGAAGATAAAAAATAAGGATAAAATTTTCTTGACTTCAGCCCCATGATTTTTTTTTTAACTGTTTTCAGTGAGCCAGCATATAGTACATCATAAGTTTTTGTTGTCATGTTCAATGATTCATTAAATGTGTATAACACCCAGTGCTCATCCCAACATAGGCCTTCCTTAATACCCATCACCTGGTTACCCCATCCCACTACACCCCTCCCTTCTGTAACCCTCAGGTTGTTTCCCCAGTCCAGAGTCTCTCATGGTTTGTCTTCCTCTGATTTCTTCCCATTGAGTTTTCCCTGCCTTCCCTTGTGCCTCCGAGTCCAGTGATTTTTGTAGGGAAGAAGGTTTGGTGACTGCTTTGTAGTGAGTTCCTGGACAGAGAAGCATACTTTACTTTAGACAGAGCCAGCAATTTCAGGAGGAGCTTCCAGCATGGGCAATAGCCCTGGCACAGGGTAGGAAAGCATGCATTGTTTCTACAAGGCTTGCAAGAGCAAGAACCTGAGTGCATATGCTTTCTAAATGGCTAGCTGGATTGTTCAGGGAGTTTTTAAAATAGTGGTTCTCAAGCTGGGGAATTTTTGGAGCTACCTTGAAACAATTCTGACCATCCTACCAGGGGTAACGCAGTACTAGCAGCCAGGGATGTCACTAAATATCCCAAAATGTACAGGCCAGCATCCCTCCCACCCTGTAATTCCATCCAAAATTAAATAGTGCCAAGGTTGAGAAGCTGTCTTTCATTGGATTCAAGACTTCACAGAATGAGGGAAAACTCAGATACTTCATACTTTCAGCTTTTCAAATTGTGTCCTCAAAGTCTGACAACACTTTTTTAATTGAAACAGAACTGTTGTGCTTAAATTTAAACTACTCTTGTATAACAAAATCATGCTATCCCATTTATAATTTACAGACTTAAGATTTCAAATGATTTAGGGAAGAATCTTTTATTTAAAAGGAAATCATAGGCACCAGTCAACAATGTGGGATACCATGAATCAATTTATCATAATAAACTTAACATTTATCAAAATAAATCTTCCCTGATTATACAATTTTAGTTTTATAAAAGAAACTTCTGTGCAACTTGCTAATAACAACAGCCAAAATCACTGTTTATGAATTCCATCCATTACCAAGGTCAAAAATGAATCATTTTAAGATAGTATCAGGGTTCTTGGGACCTACAAAGATATTTTCCTAAGTATCTTCCCTAGCACACAGTGAAAAAAATACCATTAAACATACGAAAATCAACGCAACGTCCTTGCGTTTTGAGAAGTGTTAGGAGGAAATACTTTTCCATGAAATCCTCACTGAACATTATACTAAGATATAAATAGCTTAATGAGGATTGAGCGTAATCGGTTTTTTAATGTTTATAACTTAAATCATGTTTGTATATAATTTTTTCTGAATCTATAGCATGTTTATGAAACTTACAGAATTAGAGGGACATTTTATTCTATAATATTTATTCCCTTCCTTCTTTCTAAAATATAATCAAATTAAGGATTATCACTTGAAAGTTAAAACTCAAACTATAGTTAATTATTTTGTTCCTCCTCATGCTGCTTATTCCTTTCCTGTCTCCACTGTGGATGTTCAAATACAGAAGGCAGTTAACTTAGAAGTCCTTTCCATCATCTCACGGAGAGAGTGGAAAGAAATGATAGTGGGATAGGAGAAGCTGACCTAAAGCACAGGTTTTGAGAGGAAATAAATGACAAACACTTAGAAAAACTATAGTTGGATAAGGACTGCCTGAAATGACAGAAAACCAATCTTTGTGGAATTTCAGGATCACCAAATATATACTTTGATGTTTTTTTAAATTCTTGCATTTTGTTCTTATTTGTGGATGAAAGTTTAAAATTAAAATATGAGTGCTTTTCGTTATTTTTTCTTCTGGGAAAGCCATTCTGATGGTTAGTACACTTATTACAGGGTTCCTTGATTTTTAAGTTATTTCAGGCTTCTTCATTACCTTGATTACATTATCTTATACAGTGACCCCCCCCAAAATGTTTTTACTTCTTCTATTTATTGACTAAGATGGTGAATATGCTTAACAGAATTTTGTAGAAAATAGTGTCCTGACACATAATGTATATGGAAGAGAAAAATAGTTTAATTTTTATTTATCTTGGAAGTGGAGCCCAACATTTATGCTGTCATTCACAATTAAATAATGCCTTCCAAATTCTTCTAGTTATTCAACAAACACTGAATACATAACAACATTTCAAAAATGCCAAAGTGAACTAATGATTAAAAGTGAAATGGGGCACCTGGGTGGCTCAGTGGGTTAAAACCTCTGCCTTTGTCTCAGGTCATGATCTCAGGGTCCTGGGATCAAGCCCCACATTGGGCTCTCTGCTCAGCAGGGAGCCTGCTTCCTCCTCTCTCCCTGCCTGTCTCTCTGACTACTTGTAATCTCTGTCTATCAAATAAATAAACAAAATCTTAAAAAAAAAAGTGAAATGTACTTGCCTTCATAGAGCTTGCATTATAACTTGCTTATTCTAGTTTATTCTCCCTCTATTCCTTCAATTATGATGTCTCTTGATTACTTTTCAATCTATGCATTGATCTTTTTTAACAAATATTTATAGGGCTCTTATTTGCTTGGCTTTGTGCCACTCTCTTGGTACATAATGGTAAGATAATTACCCTCTTCATGGTTCTTAAATTATAATTGGGGAATAAATATTATATAATAAAGGTAGAAATGAATACAAATTAATGAAATTTTTTTAAGTTCTAAGAAGGAGACCAATACAGTTCTCTGTAAGAAAACAGCTATGTGAAAGTGGATTCCAGTAGAGATCAGGCAGGCCAGTATCACTCTTAGAGAACCAAAATTAAGCTGACAGCTGAATGAAGAGAAGGAGCTAGCTATGCCCAAGAATTCAAATTTGCGTTTTCTGATAGAATGGCATTATGCATAAGTACTGAAGTGGGTATGAGGCATAGTGTTGAATACATGAAAGAGGCCAGTGCAGCTGAAAATTCAGTGAATGAAAGGAGAAAGAAATACTTAAGCAGAGATGTCAGGTAGATAGTTGGGTATAAGTCAAACCTCAGAGGAGGCAATCAAATTGGAGTCAGACATGTAAGTAGAGGAGTCTCAGGCTGCAACTGAAAGTCATAGAACCAGACTAGCCTCACTCAAAGAGAGTGCAGAGAAAACAATTCCTGTCTAAATCCAACAGTAGAATTTGGGGAAAGGACTAAAATCTGGGAGCAGGTACTCAGTGTAGGGATCCAGAAGAAACAGACAAAGCTCTTCATCTTAGAGGATGAAGGCCAAGTTGGAGAGAAAAAAGGTATCTGGATAGTTACATGATAGAGGGATGTACTAGGTGCCAATGGAGTACAATGGAGCAAACATTTAATTCTGTTTGTGGGCAGTTCAGAGGAGACTGAAGGAAGGATGACGTTGAGCTTTCCTAAAATTCTTCCAAATACTTCAGTAACAAGTGAACAGGTTATAGAGAAAATCATTCTGGGGAAGGGATATGAGATAAGAAAAAATCAAAGCATTTGAGCAACTGTAAGTAGTTCAACTTAATTACATGGTTATAGCTTCTTTTGGAATTTAAGATTTAGGTTAACTTCACTGATGTACTTTTTCTCCTTTATTTTACATTCTTATAGTAATTAAGAAATCATATTGCTTTTGTCCCTTAATTGTCTGCATTAATATGTTCTCCCTTGACCTACCCTTAATCTACACAGGGAGAAGAAGAGAATCATTCGTTTTACATAAGCAGAGCCACCAGGCAGTTCTATGCACAGAGCAATTGGTCATCAGATGTATTATTTCCTGAATGACTGGATTCTTGTCCCTCTAGCCTTGGTGGAGATGGAAATAAACCTTTTAACTAGTGTGAAAACCAAAATAAATGTATTCAAAACATTAAAACATATCATTCCAACTGTCTGTGATGCACTGATGTAAGTAAGGCAATTCAGTGACCTGAAATTAGCCTCTAATTAAAGTGTCAAGAATCATTCTGTACAATTTAGTTTTCATTAAATTCAAACACACTCAAAATTGAATCAATTTATTAAACTTACTTATTTCTGAATCCACAACAGACACAGTAATACGACATGTAACAATTTCAGACGTATAAACAGTTTCCTTATCCCACTTACTGAAGTGAGACTACCACTTCCCAGCTAGACTATGATACACTCTAAATACAAATTAAAAGCAAAAAAGACTCTCCAAATTTGAGAACTGCTGGCTGTTGGTTAGAAAATCTTGAAGTATTGTTCTTGATCTCTGTACAAACATACCCTTATAAAACAAGAATACAGAGTTCAGTCCAACTATCTTGTCCTGTTTTTCCCATTGTAAAATGAGTAGAGCATTACATCAGGAATTCAGCAGTAATATCTTAACTCAAAAACAACAAAAATATCTTATTGGCAAGACAAACAAACAACCAAAAAACACCAGAAAGTGATGCCTCCTCCTCTCCAACTTTGATAAACAGATTCTCTCAGCTAGACTTGGAGTAACTCTCCTAGAATCATGAATTATGCATAAAACTACTAGCATCCAAGAGTTTTTCAAATGATAGTTTCATGACAACATTTAACTAAATGCAACCATTGTGTAAGTAGAAAGTAATTGTCAAAATAGTTCAGTAGACTATAAGTAGTCATGTTTTTTTTTAACATTCAATTATCCATTCTCTGTTATATGAGAAAGAATAACCTATCAATTATTTGTTAACAACAACAATTAAAGTTTGTTAGGTTTTCTGTTGTACCACTACCATAACAATAATGATTTAATGTGCTTTTATAAGGATCAAGCAACCAGTGGAATTTAATCCACAATGCATTAGAGGATCTCTTTTCCAAAACTACAGAATTCTTTGACAGGTGAAGAAAAATGCATATTGAGCACATTATATGACAAAGATATCATGAAGTTAATATTAATAAATATCTACAAAATTATTGCAGTTCATTGTTAAATTTAATATTCAATTGAAAGTATTTCATTGGTTACATATCTCCCTGAAGTGTTGGAAAGAATACTCAGTGACTTCTAAGAAATGATGGACAACCTGAATTAAATAGCCAATTAACTTAAAATCAAAACTATAACAAATTACATAGCTTATAAAAATAATCTGTTAAATGAGTGCTTGTCATATTAATATAATGTAGAATGAAACGGCCAAAATCGTGGGTGACTAGGGCCTAATGAGGTGATAAAACGGTCCTGCCAGCTGGTAAATTAAATAAGTAACATCAGGCAGGGATAAGATAGAAGTAAGAAGAGGTGGGAGGGAGGAAGGAAGAGATGGAGAAAAAAGGAAGGAAAGACCCAAGAAGGAAAAGAAGAGAGGGAAGGAGGATTTGCAAACTATTATATGCCAGGCATTTGACTAATTCCTTTTTCCTTAATTCTCCAATACTGATTCCACTAGGGTTTAGTTCCCAGAATCTAGTTTATTTTTTTTTTCAAGGTGAAGATATCAAAGTTGAGAAAGGTTAAATAAATTTTCCAATGAACACATAAAGAATAAAGGAAGAATCAGAATATTAGCCATTGACATTTGATTATTGCTGCATAAGACTTCACTTAAACATAGATTAACTAAGCAAATATGTACTGCTATTTATTTTTATCATTTACTAACTTCCCTGATAAATACTATAATCACCAGGAAAGATTCAGTATGCAATGCCTCTTTACTTCTCATTTGTAATAGGAGAGATTGAAAAAAAAATAATGTCTATACAAAATATTTTATTTGGGGATGTTTTCTACTCAGCATGCTGAATAAAAATTCAATTAATGGTAGTTAAAATTAATAAGGAAGAAATCGAATGGGACAGAGGACCCAATTGTTCCTTAAAATGTTTATTTCAGGGATGCCTGGGTGGCTCAGTTGGTTGGACGACTACCTTCGGCTCAGGTCATGATCCTGGAATCCCAGGATCGAGTCCTGCATCGGGCTCTCAGCTCTACGGGGAGTCTGCTTCTCTCTCTGACCTTCTCCTCACTCATGCTCTGTCTCACTTTCTCTCTCTCAAATTAAAAAAAAAAAAAAGTTTATTTCATAGCCTATTCTAGATGTCACTTTTTTTTTTCCCCCATCACATCTTGTTGGAACATCTCTTAAAAATAAACAGAGTTATTTTTTGGATATATTTTTGAAAAGCTGTGATAATATAATATAAATAGGATAATTCTATTTTTACTAACTTGCACACAGGCAAATTCTAAATCACAAACATGAGGTCAGCTTTGTTTCTCAATAACAAATTAAACTATACTAAATTAAACCATACTAAAGGGAAGTGCTTGGTAAGGAAGTTTGCGTATCTCAATAAATGACTATCATTTATGCAGTTTGCTCATTTCCCTGCAATGCTTTTGCATGTTCAATAAAAATTGATATGTGAAAGGATATGAAATCTCTACCAACAAAGTAGAAAGAAAAAAAAAAAGAACACAGTAATTTAAAATATACTTCAGCTACCTGTCATGAGCAAATTAAAAAAGCCTTTAATGGAAAGAAGTGCAGCACTTGGCAGCATCATTACTTGCTTCTAGAGATGATTCAGCTTATTCAAGTCTTAAAACGGATTCAGAAATCTTCATACCTTTGTATTGGAATGCTGTGTAGTTTGTAAAACTTTCTCTTGAGTTTTTCCATTTAAAACTCTAAAAGTGAAGAGTGAGATATTCCCATATTTAAAATAGCATCTTTTGGCACAGTTTGACCTCATATTTTGCTTTTATTTATGTTGTTTTAAAATTTGAGTCATCTTTTGCAAATATTTTTGCACAGGTATTTCTTGTGAATACCTAAAGTGAATCAAGCACAGGCATTGTATTTGACTTATTCAGGGTTGAGAATTGAAATGGGGCAAGTGTTAAGAAATTCTAGCATTTTGCCGGGGATTTTTCTGCAAGGCTGAGTGTAGAAGACTTTCAATTGGCTTACCCATGCAGGAGTTTATCAGTGATCTGACAATTTCGACTGCCTTTATTTACAGGTTCCTGTTATTAAACATCAATAAACTCATTGACTGAATCCATGGGTTTTTAAAAGCTGCCACATAGTCAAGACCCTAACTAGTCCTACAGGGAGTATCCTTGAGAAATTAGATCAAAGACTAAGAACTTGTACTTTTGAGGGTAGGATTCATTTACATTCTTTATGTCTCCTTAGGCAAGCATAACAGATGACTGTCACATAACAGCTATATACTCACATTTGGTGTTATTTGTTAAGAAATATATGCCTAATAGGAGGCTGGTAAAAATAATGACCAAAGAGGGTAAAAAATTGGTTATCTGATCACTTTTAATCCAGTCAATTCTCTATTTAACCATGTAGCAATTGATTGTGGGAATATTTTGAATATATACTGTGGAAATAGAATGTATTACTAATAAGTCAAACAATAAGTATTTGCCCACCATATGTACCAAGATATAATCATATACTCTAAAATACATCCTTTTAAGGTTGTGCAGTTCAGTGGTTTTTAGTATAATCAAAAAGCTAAGCAACAATTACCAGAATGTTTTTATCACTCAAAAAGAAACCTTATTGTTGTCACTATCATACCTCCCTCCTCTTCGCCCCTGATAATCATTGCTCTGTTTTCCATCTCTATTGACTCAGCTCTTCTGGACATTTCATAAAATGGAATAATACAACATATGGCTTTTTGTGTATGGCTTCTTTCACTTAGTATAACACTTTTAAGATTTACCCATACTGTAGCATGAATTGATACCTCATTCCTTTTTATGGCTGCATAATATTTTATTCTATGGCTATGTCACATTTTGTTTATGCATTAATTAGTTGGTAGAGTTAGGTTTGTTTCCATTTTGAAGCAATATTTTAAAATAATGTTGCCAAGAACATTTGCATATAACTTTCTGTACATATTTTTAAAGTCATCTTGGGTATATACCTAAGAATGAAATGGATGGATCATATGGCAACGCTTTAATTTTTCGAGGAAATGTTTTACAAAGTAACTTCAGCGTTTTATATTCATCCCACCACTATATGAGGGTTCCAATTTTTTAACATCTTTGCCAACAGCTGTTATTTCCTTTCTTATTATAGCCATTTAGGTATTCACAATACCTTATTATAGTAGGTGTGAAGTGGTATCTCAATATGAATTAATTTCCTTAGCATGTACAAATTGTGTGATATATGGATAGGTATGAAAATAGATTCATGGAGACATAATCAGATGATAGACAAAAATATGTTAAGGTATATTTATAGATATAACACAGGAAGGAAGGAATGAAGATTCCAAACAAATTACTGTAACTTTTTTTTTCTTTTCTCTGAAAACCAGCATACTCAAGGTCAGATACTCTTTTGCAGAAGTTAGAGACTCCTTCAAAGTCACTAGCATTGACTGGCTTTCAAAGGATAGCACTATTCATAGGAAATGAGAAGAGAGAGAAACATTTCAAACAGAGTACTTAAATATGTCTGGAAGTTAAATTATACAAGGTATCATTGCAAAGCATTGAGTAGATCAATTTTGCTTGAGCATGCAGTTGAACAATAATCAATGAGATTAGGAAAATATACAACTATTATAACTGAAATAGAGAAATAGACATAATTAGGATGATTATACATACAATATTTTGAAACAATGCAAGATGATAATAGCTTTAAATTCCATAATGAGTGGTACATTGTAATTAATGAGACTGTGCTCTGAAATGTCCATGAAAAGCTTCATGAAGAGATGGTATTTGAGTGGACAAGAACACTGATGTCATGTTGCTACAATGTCAGAAGGAATTAATTAAAATTAGGTTAGAGTTGGGAAAATCTCTACCTCCTATTTGGCTCCTGCCACACTTTGTGCTGTACTGTGGTATCCCCCTGGATCCTGGCTTTCTGGGGACTCTGGAGCAGTGATTGCTTCTGAACTCTGTTCTTTTTTCCATTATTGTGAACTTAGCTGGAATACCAGCTACATCACATTTACTTAAAAAAAATATATAAACAAACAAACAAAAAACCAAAAAACACATTTCACATGAAGATATTAACTAACTGTATGATAATCAAAATCAAATGTTATTTGTTGACTAAAGAATTAGGAAGTGTAACATTGTAATCCGCATGCTCTTTATGGTGATAATTTTTTTTTCTCACTGAAGGAGCAAAACCCTGTTCCCAAATTCCGGTTGAAACTGAAATTTTAAGGAAGTATCTGCCGAAGATTTCCTGTAACAGGAAATCAAGAGAATAGTTAAGATGAAAGAAAATGGCAACAGGCAGACAAAATGATGAGGAAGGGATTAATATGAATTCAAGGCAGAATATGTGAAAGAAAAGAGATAAGAATTGGCTAATTTGATCTTGGTCTCTTAGAATAATAAAGCCAATAACAGAAAACAAAAGTGAGAATGTGAATATTCCTTCTTCTAAGAGCAGGAGATCACTAAAAAGGAACTCATAAGTTGGGCTTGGAATGTAGGTGTCATCATCCTTAGCATTACTGGTGATGTAATGAGATACAGGGAGTTCTCTAGTGCGGGGACGTGGGGCTCAGATCATGATGCTGAGTCCGATGTCAGGCTTCATGTTCAGTGGGAAATCTGCTTCTCTGTTTCCTTCTACCCCTCTCTCCTGCTCTTGTGCTCTCTCTCTCAAATAAATAAAATAAAAATCTTTAAAATTTTTTAAAAAATATTCTGAAAGAACAAGATAACCCTTTTATGTATTACAAACTACAATTTAACCATCAAGTCTAATTGACTAACATGCTAGAAAATCATCCTTGAACCTATAAGTATTATTTCTACTCAGAAAGATGACAATGGACATAGAGTAAGACATAATGCCAGAGTCTTTTTCACATCTTTGATAAAGAATCAATGTATAACCTCTTATGAACCTGGAGTTCTGTGACTCTCCACTCTTGTCTCACAGAGAAGAAAACTGAGTCTCCTAACAAGGAGTAACATTTTTATTCCTGTCTTATGTTGCCTACTTCTCTTACTCTGAAAAAGTCAACAGCTCATGACAATGAGAAAGTATTTCTCAGATGTCAGATGCAAAGGTGATTTATTGTAAAGAGGTGAGATGTGTTCTATAGAAATTTCTAGCTCACCACTAGATACTGAAGGTCCTCAGGATGTTCTGTGATTATTACAAACATTTCTGGTTACTTTGGGGCACTGTGCTTGGAGTGTGGAATATATAGTTATATTTAAATTTTAAGTATACTTACACAATGCTATTCACTGAATATATGTTGAACTAAATGTATGTCAAGAATTGTGTTAGTCTTGATAAATCCTTTAACAGAGAACAAGTACAGGGGCGCCTGGGTGGCTCAGCTCATTAAGCATCTGCCTTCAGCTTGGGTCCTGATCTCTGGGTCCTGGGTTAGAGCCCTGTGTCGGGTTCCCTGCTCAGTGGAGAGTCTGCTTCTGCTTCTCTCTCTCTCTCCGTCTGTGTTCTTTCTGTCTCTCAAATAAATAAATAAAACCTTAAAAAAAAAGAGAGAGAGAGAACAATATAGGTACAATGAATGGATGACAGCTGTATCAACAAGAGAATATTGCAAAGTGAACAGTGTCACCACACACACACAAATGCACACACATGCCACTATTGTATCACATCGTATCATTTCATGTCATATGTAATATTATATATTATATTGTTACATTACCTTATATGGTATTATATGTTAGAATAAAGATAATCAATATATTCTTCTCATTTTCCAAGAGATAAATCTTTAGTAACTTGCACTTAAAGGGAACATAGAGGAAGAATAGAGAGTTGTTTGTAGAGTTAGGTTTGTTTCCATTTTGAAACATTATTTAAAAATAATGTTGCCATTATTCTTTGTTTTGGAACAAAGAAGAGATGTAAGTAGCTTCAATAAAAAAAATTAAGGCTTGAGAATAACTTCTTTTAATATTCCTCAATAAGTGTAAGAATGTCTGCTGTTTTGATCACTACTGTGTACACCTTACAATGATGCGCCACGGCGTACTCAACTGGAGAATTATGTCCCTAGCCAGAATGACAAGTTAAGGGAGATTGTTTTCCTAGAGCATTAACAACATTTAATTTTCCCTTTAATATGTGAAAAATCGAAGCTATGCTTGTTACACACAGCACGCTTACCAAAGTAAAGAGAGGAGAATTTCCACAGTATTAGGGCTAGCTGCAGGTGGCCTGATAAAGCTGGGGAGTGTGATGTGATAGGTTGGGCATCACTCTTCTTGCAACATATACCCCAAAATGATAACATAAGCTACAATGCAACACATTTCTTTAATAATTTAGTTTGATTAAATAAAACCTTTGGATAAATTTTGCATTGGTATAGCCTGTCAGACCAACTAGTGTTGCAGATGAAGCGAATATAAATTTCACACATTTCAATGCACCATATTAGGGTAAACCGGGCACTTTAAGATGAGAAACGGCACAATTTCAAAAATTTGGTATTAATCTTGAAGTGGCATGTCTGCTTTCAGGTTTTGGAACTAAATACCTAATACTTTAATGATTGAAACATAATTGTAGTTTCCCATTTACTGCATTTCACCATTTTCATTACTCACACACTTCTAATTTAATCAATCATTCTTTTTAGAGTTTTCTCATCTAAGAAAGGATATAAAATTACATTCTGTTGAATTACAAATGTGAGTACAATAGCTATTAATATTTCTCGAGGTCTGATGTCCATGTGCCAGAATGAGACTGTGGCTATTTTATTAAATTCTAAAACATTTCCGTTTTCATTGCCTTCTTGGTTTTGCATATTCTTTGTTTCCAAAGTTGTTCATAAAAGTATTTTAGGATTTGTTACCATCATCATTATTCAACAAATATTTTTACAGTAATACACTCCTTTAATATTTTAAGAAAAATGTGTAGTATTTCAGATAGGTTTCTAACAATACTTATTATGCTCTAGAAATCAGAATATATGCAATTCTGCATGCTCTAAATTTCCATAAATGCTTTAGAGCTACCACAGATAATTTTGAAAGGGAGGAACTAAGACTTTGAATACAATGAAATAGGTCAGATAAAAAAAAATATATATATCCAAAATATAATATTTTGGAAAAAAAGCATTTTTGGCAAACCTAATCATTTATTTTTCATAACATTCTGGTACAGCAATACTACTATCTACAATTTAGAAGTCAGACGAGTAAGTGCCAAACAGGTTAATAAATTTGCTCAAAGTTACAATTTAGGGACATGAGATCGAGGACCACACGGTGGATCTTGTGAATCCAATCTGTTGCTCATTCTACAATACCACTTTCCATGCCAAAATAGAATTTTTCCAGACAGATGAGGTCTGCCTCCATGAGACTCTTTTTCAAAAGCAACTTCATGGTAGGCCAAATTAAATCAAACACCAAAACACCTATCTTTTCCTGTGTTTATTAAAAGAACAAATACCCTCTTTTTTTTTTTTTTAAGATTTTTTTTTTACTTGTTTGACAGACAGATCACAAGTAGACAGAGAGGCAGGCAGAGAGAGACAGGGAGAGAGAGCAGGCTCCCCAATGAGCAGAGAGCCCAATGTGGGACTTGATTCCAGGACCCCGGGATCATGACCTGAGCCGAAGGCAGAGGCTTTAACCCACTGAGCCACCCAGATGCCCCAAGAACAAACACCCTCTTCTAACTGCTGTTTTATATTTGTCCTTCATTTTATATCCAAGTGCCTTTTTAAAGAAGAGCTCTTGGGTGCCAGGCTGGCTCAAAGCCTACCTAAAAAAGAAAAAAAGAAAAAAAAATTAAATGTATTCTCTTTTGTTTAGGATTTAAACTAGATAAATTTCTGGCTTCTACCTCTACCACCAATTGAAACTGGTTAGTAAAAATGACTTAGTTAGTGGTCACATTTAAAATACACTTTTAATCTGCTCTCTATGTGGATTGCATGATTTTTCCCCCCTTAATTTGAAATCTGCCTTTTCTAAAATCTTGCTATGAATTGAATTGTGTCCCTCTAAAATTCATATGTTGAAGACCTAATCTCAACCACTTTACTTGGAATAGGGTTGTTCTGTTTTGCTCATTCAGAACCACATTCTGTTTTGCTAGGCTTCTAACTTGACTGGTGTCCTTACAGAAAGGGGAAATTTAGACATACATTAATACGGACCCAGGGCGAATGCCATGTGAAAATAAAGGCAGAGATTGGGGTGATTTTCCTATGTGCTAAGGAATGCCAAGGATTGCCAGAATACCACAAGCTATAAGAGAAACATGGAAGAGATTTTCCCTTACAGCTATTGGAAAGAACCAGCTTTGCTAGCTAGCACTTGATCTCAGACTTCTAGCCTCCAGAACTGAGACAATAGATTTCCTGTTTTGTAAGCCACTCAGTTTATGGTAGCCCTAAGCCAAAAAATACACCCCATTTTCTTTTCCTTTAGAAAATAACTGTTCTTTCCAGGCTTTACCATTTCTTTTTAAAGATTCCTTTGAAATCCTTAATAATGTGGGTTTACCATCCTTTGTCAATGAGTAAAATGCTCGTCTTCTACCATGGTCTGTTCTTATGTATTATTCTCCACACATTTTTTTTAATAATATCAAAATTTGTGATTTCAGCTATGACTTATTTATATATCCAAACCATACCTATGTTTAAAGTTCAGATATAACTTACTCAATGTATCTAAAATGAAGCTTATTACATTTGTTATATTTCTCTAGCCACTCCTTTAACTCAGTTACATAAGCAGAAAAAAACAAAAACAAAGCAAAAACAAAAACAAAAACAAACAAAACAAACAAACAAACAAATGAAGGTCAATCTGTATTCATCACTTAATAGCAAATAAGTTCAGTCAATTCTATTTCTTTAATAGTTTTGAATAATTCCATCTTTTGTAACCATTTAAATGCCCTTCTAGTCAATTGCAGTAGTTTTGCAATGTGTCTTCCTGCCTCTCACCTTGTATACTCTCCCAATTCATTCCTTAAAGACTGATAAATCCAAGACACAAATTAAAACTTGCCTGAAGTGGTTGGTCTTAAAGTTCATTATTCAGGAAAACAGTTATTTCTGGAGTGGAATTAGACCTCATTCTGTTCTATATCATATAGCATACTGTGACTTAAAAAAGAGTTTCTTTAACTTTGTTGAGGAATAATTAACAAATGGAATTGGGATTCTTAGTACCTGTTAATGAGATTAACAGTTATTAAAGAGAGTTTCTTTATGTAATATGTCTATACCTTTTAACATCTAAGTACATCTATTTAACCTAAAATAATGCATTTCTATTTCTTTTCTTTTGTAATGATGAAATGTTACAGTTTTTTTGTTTGTTCGTTTGTTTGAGAGAGAGAAAGAGTGAAAGCGGAGAGGGGTAGGGGCAGAGAGGAGAGAAAGAGTCTTCAGCAGGCTTCATGCCCAGCAAGGATCCTGGCACAGAGCTCCATCTCAGGATACTGAAATCATGACCTGAGCCAGAATCTCAAGAGTAGGAGGCTCAACAGACTGAGCCACCCAAAGAAACCCCTAAAATGTTGCAGTGTTAAATAAATTTACAGCAGCATTTATATCATCTGATAAGCTTAAAACACCCAAAACAAAGACTCTTGGTTCTATGTCTACTTCACCTTCTGATTTGCCACTCCCCAAACACACACATAGAGTCCTCTCTCTCTTTTTCTGTCTCTGTCTCTGTCTCTCTCTCTCTCTAAATAGGATCATCAATATGCCATAAATATAGTGAGCATATTTCTTGATGGGTCATATTTCCTGTGAGTCTGGATGAAGTTCTTATTTCTCTTTTATTATCTTTAGGTAATTAATTAAAAAGAAAAAATTTGATGTTATAGGAGAAGTGGTAGAATGCTTTTTGAAAGTTTATTTTTTTTCTTAAATAATATTTCTAACATTGAAATGGAATTTAGACATTTTGGCATTTGGCATTTTATATCTTATACAATCATTAAACAAGTTAACATGCTTTTGTTGCCTGGCCTTTTCTATCCTATTCAAAGATGTTTGATTGGTACAAATTTTTTCCACAAAGTTCATAATTGCAGGGAGATTAGTTGTATTCTTGATATTTAGTTCTGTAACTTTTTTTATTTTATAAGTATATATATATATGTTTTCATATATTAGACAAAAATTTTGCCATATATGTTTGCTGTTTTGTCTAATATATGTGTCATATATAATATATAATATTTATATATGCATATATAATATTTATATGTGTGTGTATATATATATATTTGCAGTTTTGGGGGAGAGGGAGAACAAAAAATAATTTGTATCATTATAAATCAGATGCTACCCTCTTTTCCAACTGATTTATTAACTCTTCCATAAATTAATTTTTTTAAATTCATTGCCCACCATTAAAATCCCCAATTTTTAAAGGTTAGCAAAATTTCCTTTGGTGACTGATTCTCAGAAACTGAAAAATATATTTTCTCAGGCCTCTGAGGCTTTACTACATCAGTATATTTCTGCCAGGCTTCTACAGCTATTAGTCTGACAACTTTTGGGAAGATTTTAATTAATTACAAAATGTCAATTAATGAATAGATTAAAATGAGAAGAGATAACATGGAAGAGGTTTAGGTATAGGAGAGATATTAGGATATCTTTAGTCCATGCTTGATACAAAGTTACAATTTTCTTAAATTAAGAACAAAAGACACTGGACTTAGATGTCTGTTGCAAATTCTGCTGCTAAGGAGATTTGGACCTAGGTCTATTTAATCTGATGCAGCATCTGTTTTCTAATAATAATAATAACAACAACAACAACAACAGTACAGAATTAGCTAATCTGTAAAATCCCTTCTTGCCTTAATACTCTATATTTCTATGCATATTATTAACAGCTGTCAAAATCTCTCAGACTTCATGATACATGTTGCCAAGGGCTAGTGATACAGAGAATAATATAGATGATTATTGAGAGTCATGTGCTTATGATAATTACCTCACAAACTCCCTAAATGTTCGAGTGGGGGAGATGAGGTATATATGGAGTCAAGGGGAGCAAGAACTATCTAGAATCCACCTATGTCTTTTCATTTATAATTCATGGCCTCTGATACAAGAGATTTCAGAATAAAGACTGGTCCTTCATTTCTACCTTCTAAAACTTTATCTTCTAAAAATTTATTTATCTTCTAAAAATTTATCTTTGGTCCAATTAACAAAGTAAAGTACAGGACAGAGCCTTCTAGGAAACAATTCTAGATTAAACAAGTAGACAAAGCGAAAAAAAAAAAAAAAGATTCTCTACGTTTTTGGATTTTTTTCCTGTATTTTAGTTTCCTTATTTCTAAGATGTTGATTTTGTTTTAGCAACTTAATGTTATAGTTGTAGGGATAATATGTGAATATACACTGAAAATATGTGAATATACAAAATAATGATAAAAATTACTTTTGTTTCCAAAATAACTATGACAACATATTTTTAAATGGTTCCTCTAAACAAATCAACCTTTGATTTGTTTAGGGGAACCTAAACAAATTAAAAATTAAATGGCATGAAAATATTTTATGCCATTTAAAAGTAGTGGCCTCTTAAAACAGTGTGCGCTTACCTTGTCAATTCTGTGTCTTCTTGTTCTATAGGCAATGACTATAGATTTCAGATTTATATAGTACAGTACACACATTTGAAAGTTCAATAATCATCTGTTACCTAACTCCTTACTGCTGATGGCTAAGATAAGGTGTCATTTATTTAATATTTATGATGTATACACAGAAAGAGATGAATAGCTTACAAATTCTATTAAATAGAACTTCAAAGTGTATATGACATCAATACAACTCAAGATGTGACTTTGAATCTTATATAGGTAATGCTCTGATAGAATTAGTTGGGAAAAAAAATCAGTGCTTCGGGTTTCTAATAGTCATTGTTTTAAATATTTCTTTACTTCAATTTTAACTAATGAATACTGAAAACTAGCATTCTTTTTTTTTTTGAAGATTTATTTATTTATTTTAGAGAGAGAGACATGAACAGCAGTGGGGTGGGGGGGAGGGAGAGAATTCCTCAAGCAGACTCTCCACTTAGCACACAGCCTGATTCAAAGCTGAATCCCAGGGCCCAGAGATCATGACCTGAGACAAAACCAAGAGTTGGACACTTAATAACTGAGCCACCCAGATGTTCCTAAAAACTAACATATATTTAGACTTGTAATTTTGACTTGAGATCAAAAGCATAAAAGAAATTACTATAAAAACTAAAAATGTTATTTTGTATAGATTTTTAAAATTTTACTATATTTCTCTTGGAAGTGGAGAGAAATTTCAAAATTATTTTTCTCAGTCTCATCATATAATATATGAAAAAAGAAAATTATTCAGTTAAAATAAGATGAATTACATAGATCATAAATAAAGCATCTGCATTATTTACCAAACTGTTTATATATTTATTTTATTGTGTTATTATCATTTTTTTCCAGTTCAATTGAATACTTACCCCACCAACCAATATAGCACATATTTTGCCAATTGTACAAAGTTCTATAATTCAAATTATAAAAATATTGATTATAGTTGTTCAGAATCCATTGGGGGGAAAAGTTTGCAACCCTAATCTTAGCCAACGCAAACTGAGAAATTACAAATTCACTTCAGACAAAAGTCAATGGGCACTTTGGAAGAGACTTATTCCAATGAAATCTATGGGTTTATTTCAGGAAACAAGTTTTAAACAAATCTTAGTTAGGCCTTGTGATGGACATTATACATACACCAAGATTAAAAACATAGAACCTGACTTTGGGAATATATGGTCTTCTTAAGATAGTGAAAGACACATAATCAGTCATTACAGAGCAGTGTAAGAATGTGATAATGATTATTCCTAAGGAGAGGCAGTGAGGGAAGCATTTTAGGATTTCATCAGATAATACAGAGATCAGAACAGTGACTTTGGTCCTAAACTTAAGAGATTTTATAAAGCTAAAATAAATAGTGGTAAAGAGGGATATGTAGCTGTAGTGTATTTGTGTGTGTGTGTGTGTGTGTGTGTGTGTGTGCATGCACACATGCACTTACATTAGCCTGAATGTGTTGTGGGAAAAGATATGTATTATTGGAAGAATTAGCTCATTTTAGCTGACACTAAAAAACTGGGACATCGATCCCAAGTCACTTTGAGTTCTTTACTAATAATAACTATGGATAAAAACATTGGCAAAATGAGTTGAAGCTACAGACTTTTTCAAAGTTATTAAATCCAAAGTCTTATTTATTTTTTTCAAACCACTTTTATTCTCAATGAAGGGGAGTGACAGATTCTGCCTTATACTAAAATGAAGGAATAAAGTGGATTTATGATGCAACCTTTCGTTAAAACATGAAGTTTGCCTTCCTAAGGTCCTCAAAAATGAGCTATTCTGTCCTGAACAAAAATAGTCCTCTGGGCATTGACTCATATGGGATGATTTAATAGGATTTCACATTGTATAATTGAAACTGTATATTCATCTAATAATACAAGATTCATTAAAAAAAAGCCAAACTCAATCCTCAAATCTCAATCCCCTGCCATGATTATTCATACCTCTCAGCTGATTAGTGATCCCAAAATGACAACACAAATCAAAGAAAATTTTCATGTTATGTTTATGCCATTAATGCAAATCTAATTAAATATCTAATAATTAATGCAACTTCATCCAAGAGAGTTAATACAGTGAGAATATCCATGGAAGATGAGTGAGTGAGAATTAACTTCATTGTTGCTTTTCAGTGAGCCTGATATATGTATATTTCTGATATATGTATATATATATGCATATACATATGTATGCATATATGTGTATATATGTAAATGTGTGTATTTTTTTTCTAGGTACAGGAATATGTTTCTTTTGGTTGAACATTATTATGTTGGTAGCATATATATGTCTCCTATACCATGTCACCCATCTACAGTCATTAAATGTTTGTAGAATGCCCAATACATGATCAGCACTATGCTAGAAGCCATTGATACAAAGTGTTAATACACAGACTCTGCAGTCAAAAGATGATTTTTAAAAATTAATCACCATTATAATTCATTTAAGCCTCTAATTTTCATTGGGACCTCTTGAGTAGAACTCAGAAAACATGGTTATTATGTGCTATGGTGTACATTAGAATGTTCTTTGACATTTTATTTCCACAGGAGGAGTACTTTTACATTTTCCTTATCTTTGAACTTGTCACTTGCTCTGGCCAATGGTGTATCAGCAGATGCAAGCAGAGGCTTGAACTGTGTGTATGCACTGGGATCTCTCTTTCACTCTGCCTTTACCATGAAGACATACTGAGCAGCCTGATAGTCCCAAAATAATAAAAGGCACTTATAGTAGACCTCAACTGAACCCATGACTAATGGTTCCATGATTAATGGAACTAATCCTAACCAAGGCCATTAGAAGTCAACTGAGCTGGGCTAGTCTATGAGCAGTTTGAAGTGGAAAACCCAGTTTAATGAATAATTGGAAACTGAGTAAGAGTAAATACTCATCTTTTTAAGGCTCTCAGTTTGGGGGTGATGTATTATAGACCAACAATTGACAGACTCAAAGGAATTTGTGCTTTATAATTATTCTAATGCCAGATTCATTCTTTTTAGATCTAGTAGTGAAAAATATTTATTTACAACATTTTAATATGTGTTCTTTTTTAAGGAAACACATAAAGAGTAGTATGGCTGTAGGTTTTGCCATCATTTAACTTTGATTTAAGAACCAGGTGGCAAAGGCAGAAGCAAAGCAAAGACATCAATGGTAAATGATTTTATTTAGAAAGATTTATCTCTGCCAATTTCTCAACTGATCATAAAAGTTAGAGGCAAGTTGTTCTCCTCAGAAGTCTCTTTAAGCTCTCCTGTGTGGTTAGTCTGATTACATAAACATGTAATACAGTGATAAAATGGTTTCTTGATTTAAAAAAAAAAAAAAAGTGAGGTGCCTGGGTGGTCCAGTCTGTTAAGCATTTGAGTTTTGATTTTGGCTCAGGCTATAATCTCAGGGTCCTGAGATCAAGTACTATATCAGGCTCCAATTTCAATGTGGAATCTGCTTGAGGTTCTCTCTCTCCCTCTCCCTCTACGCCTCCCCCTATTCACTCTCATTCTCTCATATAAATAATAAATAGATCAATAGATAAATAAAATCCTTTTAAAAAATATATGTCTGTATATATGGGTACTTAGTTAGAATTGTATTTGTTTTTCATGTTGAATTGACTCCAAGAATCATAAATAGGCAATATTCATATAGAAATTCAAGACAATTGAGAGAGAAATATACCCTAGAAATAAAACCATTAACATGCCATTGTTAACTCCTTAAAATAAAACATACTTACTCATTTTGTATAACTATAGTGCATACAGCAATGCCATACACAATGTTGCTACATCAGGAATACACAGTAGGTACTGTTATGTGTTGGGACACCTGGGTGGCTCAGTCAGTTAAGTGTCTGCCTTTGGCTCAGCTCATGATCCCAGGGTCCTGGGATTGAGTCCCACACTGGGTTCCTTGCTCAGTTGAGCATCTGCTTCTCTCTCTGCCTGCTGCTCCCCATACTTGTGCTTTCACTCCTTCTCTCTCTCTCTGACAAATAAATGAAATCTTCAAAAAAGTCATGTTATTGAAACAATGATGACACAAATGTATTGCCAATAAAAATATAAAATGTTCAGGAATGTCCTCATCTGCCCTGAAGGACAGGGCACACATTAAAATTTGCTAAATCAATGGCTCACACAGTGATACATATGTTCTTCATTTCTCTTTTTTGTTTTCATTTTAATTCTACTTAGCTAACATATAATGTTATATTAATTTCAGGTGTACAATAGAGTAATTCAACACTTCATATATCACCCTGTGTTCATTGCAACACAGGGTGATGTGTTAATCCCTATCTTAATCCCTATCACCTATTTAACCCGTCCCCCTACTCACCTCCCCTCTGATAACCATCAATTTGTTCTCTGTAGTTAAGTAGTTAAGAGCTGTTTTCTTTCTTTCTTCTTTCTTTCTTTCTTTCTTTTCTTTTCTTTTCTTATGAGTCTATTTCTTGATTTATCTCTCTCTCTTACTTTCTCCTTTGCTCGTTTATTTCTTAAATTCCACCTATGAGTGAAATCATATGGTATTTGTCTTTGACTGACGTATTTAGCTTAGCATTATACCCTCTAGCTCCACCCATGTTGTTTTATGCCCTTTGTTTCTGAATGTTGAAATCACAGACCTAATTTGAAGGTTAAGATGACCTGGACAAACATGCAGAGAGTAAATCAATCACAATGAAGGGAAATAGCTTGATCAAATTTCAGTGAATGTACTGAAGACAAATGTGAGCTAATGCTATGTTGGGTAAACATTTATAAGTCATTATCATCAAATCTTTGTCCCAGAAAAAATGCCACATGTACCATGGGAAACTGTGTGTAAATGCTTAACTGACTGCATCATCCAGGTGTCCCTTTACCAAATTTAGACAGGCCTCCACCTGTACTAGGTCTGTATCCCTAAAGATGATCCCAGCTCTAGTGCTAAGTTTTTGTTTAAAAAAAAAATGCAATGCTACCAAACCACAAGATGTACATTGTCCCAACCCACAATACTGAATCATTTTCACTAATGTCCCACTTGTTGCTCTTTTGCACTTTGCCATTTTTCCTATACATTCTTTCGTTTCCTCTATATTTTCCCTTAGTCACCTTTTCTTAGTGGAGCTATATCAGGATATAGTGGTGTCTCTTTCTCTGATGGTAGTACTTTGAATAAAATCTTCATTCACACCTTTAACAAGTGTCCAGTGTAGTTTTTCTTTGTTGTTGTTTTTGCTTTTGCTTTGTCTTGTTTTGTTTTGTTTTGACATCAGACATGTACCTGGTTGAGTGACACTCCTTGCATTCCTTCTCTGTGCACAATATGCCTACTTGTATTTGGATTCATGATGTGTCAACTGTTTGGGAAAACATTTTCACAAACTCCACATATCCAAATGCTTGTTCACCTTTCAAGTTCAAATCAAATGCAGTTCCTTACAGTTGTATTACTGCTGAGTTAACTCAGATTAATTATTTAATCCTGTTAGCAGTTGGGGCCCATGCAAACCTGAATGTTCTACTGTGCTTTTTCTATAGTTGGGAGGATCCCTGAGACTATTTATGGGCCATCGCCACAAAACAGAATTGTGTTTCTTCTGGGTCAGCTCATGTAGTACCAATTCAATAAATACCAGTTTCATAGTTTTGTTTTTCTTCTGCTATGATAGGCAAATGGGCTAAGAGTGTCTTTTCTATCAGCCTGGGTCTTAGAGTTGGAACAAAAATAGGAGAGCTCCTAGCTGTTCTTCAGGGAGCATGGGAACCTTTGTTGTTTTACATGACTGAGAGTTTGAGTATTTTGTTATCACAAAACAAGCCAGAGAAACACAATTATTTATTTTACTGTACCTAATTTCTAAAATAAATTATAATTATTTATGTATTTATAAGGGTTTTTTCTTTTCCCTACTAGATTGGAAAGCTTTAATAATAGGATTAGTTTTTGAGGATAACTTAGAATAAGCACTTGTTGGATATATTTTTGTTATGGCTGCAAAAATAAACTAATTAGTATACAACTAGATGAATGCTTTCTTCTATTGTTTTATCAATCTAGAATTATACTTTTTAAATGAGTATCTTGGATTAAATAATCCTATGTGTTCTCACTGAAGCAACTGTACATTTTGCCTCCTAAGGGATTCTTTGTACTGTAAAGGGCATGGGCAAATCATTATCGATATACCCATAAGTTTTTTGTACAACATTTCTGAGATGTGTTGGCTGGTACAGGATTGGCCTTGATTATACTTGGAATGAAAGCACCAAGTATAGATTTAGAAAGTGCTTACACAGTATCACTGGCTTATATATCTATAACCAGTCTGTTTCCAATTTTACAAGAAGGTCTAGCTGGCAGTGTTAGCATTTTTCAAAAGTTGAAAGCCATAGGAAATAACCTTTGGTTTAATAGGCTTGCTTTGCTAACAATGATATTTTTTTCTATGAAAATCATTGATTCATTTCAACATTCCACCATAGATAGTATTGTCAAAATTGTTTACTGTTTGAAAATAGAATCAATGCTCAATAGTTGACAGTAAAGTAGAAGAGTTTAGTATGGATAATTCAAATATCCAGAGAATTATCAAATCAATTGCTCCTTATTTGTGAAAGTATATTTTTACTTCTACATTACATAAATATATATTTCAATCCAAACCCTTTTCAACAAAATGACCTGATTACAATAATACTATGACCTTTTCCCCCATACCAGATTTAGAAGATTTGGCTGTTGAAAATAGAAATTCATTTAAGCTAAACTCACATATGTTAGGGTTTGGAGGAAGTCTTTATTTAAGTCTTACCACGGAATTATAATAAAACTTAGCTGTCCCTTGTGGAAAGAAGAGCCTGACTCCAGAAAATGGTAAGTGAATGAAGATTGTTCTCTGGGTTTCTCTTTGGCGCCAAGCATACTTGCTTTTCCAGTGTCATTCTTTAGGCCTTCTCCTTTCTCCTGCTCTCTCAGTAAATGGCTTAATCTCCATTGTTGAGCATGACTTCTATAAGCCTTGTCTATGTAACCTCTAGTTAATGTAGTCACAACTTCTTGTCTACTATTTTTCTCTGTGTAGATACATCAATTAGCTCTTGTCCTCAAGTCATTTTTAATTCTCAGTCTTCCAATGTTCATCCAAGAGCCAAAAAGTTCTAGCTAGTGAAAGGGATATAGGGGAATAGACATCCTGATACATCAAAACATTTTTCCAGATGCTGTGGGTAGAGCAGATTGATTTATTAAGGGAATGAACTGAATCATTTCACTTGTGGGTGTGTGTGCTTTTGTGTTTTAACTTGACTCATAGCTCACATAGTGGAAGGATTCATAACTGATTTTAAAGAAATAAAATATTTCCTACAAAATGGCTGTTAAATTTAAAAATAAGAGTTAACTAAAAACCGATAAATATCATCAAAGGTAAATATGATATGAAAAGCCAATTAGCATGAGTAAGGTATGATAAAGACTATTCAGCCCATATATTTTTAAGTAAATATTGGCTCAAAACATTGAATTACTTTACTTTACTCCTGGGTAACACTAACAAATGTCACCATTATGAAATTATTTTTTAATTTCTCCTGGAAAACTTGGTTTTGTGTGTTTCTTTTTATGTTTACAATAGTACTTTTATTTTATGTACAAACAAATACTAACCTTTTCCAAATGAATTATTAAAAATATTTATTTAATGCTCACAGAAATATCTTTTTGAATCTAAATGTGCTAAAATTTGAATCAAATCCATTGGTATACTGAGAGCTCATTTTATTTATAAACAAATATGCATACATAGAGAAATTAAACAAATATACTTATTTGTTTATAAATATATATTTATATAAAATAGTCTATATGTATTTTCTCTGAAGGAGATTTTATTGCTTTCTGAATATTTACCATTATAGAATGAGTAAATTCTAAATAAACTGAGTATCATGAAACTAATTATCCATAAATGTTTCTTTAGAAATAGATCAGTCCCATATGTGATGCCAAAATTAGGATGCAACTACTCCATTAGCTATCATTTATGGGCAATGATATTTGGGACTCCAAATAGGTTCATATTTCTGAGAAACTAACACAAGAAACATAGTAATAACAGTAATGCCTCTAATGTCACAAAGGCACTAGAGAGCATCCAAGATACATTTTTGTTTATGTCTTTTACCAGCTGTAATTTATCATGTTTTGCCAGAGCCAAAGTTAGTGGCTCCCTGACATAAGCACAGAAGGTCTGAAACAAAGCAAATATTTTTGAGACTTCAAAGAAGGAAACTTTACACTATGCAAAGTAGCTTAGGGCGATGTCCTGAACTGTATAATTAGTCAATGAATGTTTATTTTGATAGAATAATGACTGTATCAATTTTCTAGAAAATTTGAAAGCAGTGCTCAGTGAGAAAGCTGTTGAATTCTATTGCAACATGTACTCTATTCTCCTTGATAATGATATCTGAATTAAAACCTCATGAGAAAGTCACTTATTTTTTTTTAAGTCTAAGCTTCCTTTGAATTGCAAATTATTACTTTTCTCAACATAACTATGATGGCCGCTTTCAATTTCTGCTGTGAAACAGCAGTTCCCAATGCCAAATTGACATTTAAGAGCATTGTGGGAACCTACCACAGGTCTTGCGGAAAAATAGTATAGATTTGTTTGGTAGGGATTTATAGAGGAATTATACAGATCCCCTCAGAACATTCAAAATTCCTGGCAAATCAGCCCCGTATTGATGAGTATTGACCTTTTACTCTCTTGAATGGCAGGAATGCTGTCCCAGCCATCTATTTTTTTTTTTCCCTATCCTATAAACTGGAAGTTTATAGGCAAATTCACCAGGCTCAGAATAACTTGCCCTTCCACTGAAAAAAAATGCCTACCCAGCCACCACCATTAAATGTAAAGTTTAAACCAATATGGCTAAAATCCCTCTCAGACAATTTCAATCATTTTCTCTCATCTCAAAGTAGAGATTTTTTTTTGTCCCCACCATATTATTTGACTACTTTCTATAGCACAGTTTCATCAAAATCAGAATTTTGGGCATGCTTAAATAAATAAAGTAAGGTGGGCAACCCCCCCCCCCCCCCGCCCCAGTTTTCCAGTGGAATGATCTGCCCTCTTGAAATCAAGCTGGCTAGAGTTTGCTATGTAACATAGCACACTAATCCTTGTGACTTAAAATAACTACTATTCTAGGTGTTGGCAATTTGAGGGGGAAGATGAGGGAACAGCTAGGTATATCTTCTAATCTTTGCTGGGCTGGGTGGACCAGGTGTTGAGTGGTCTAGCTTGGTGTATGTTGGGATGACCCATTTTTTGCTTCAAGGAGACTCTTACCCTCTAATATGTTTGTGGCATTTGTTTCCTTGGAAACTCCTCAGTTTTCCAAAATACTAAGTGGAAGCAAGTGGATCTTTTCAAGGCCCAGGAAGGAGCACATCACCCCTCCCCCTCCAATTTTATTGTCCAAAGCAAGTCACAAGGCCAACCCAGATTCAAGTGGAGGGAAAATAGATTTTGCATGGAGAGAAACTTTAAAGTTACATTCTAAAGAGTGTATATTCAGGGAAGAATAAAGATTGTAGGCCACTATTCTAATTTACCACAGCTCTCCTTTCTGCAGTGGATACTTCCAATATGGAGAGTAGCATAGCACTCAGAGGCAGTATGGAAAGTCACAAATTACTCAGATACAATATGGAAAGTGCAAAGCACTTAAAAAAGGAGGTGGGGAGAAAAGCTGCCTGGAAAGTTGGTTTAGCATATAAATGGAAGTCCACATGAAATCACCAAAAATTGGACAACTTACTATCTCTCAAAGATTTTGCTTTCTTCTTAAACAAATAAAAAATTGGTACTTGATCCAGTCTAAGTCTGAGTAATTTTGAGTTATGTGAAAATGGATACATTTATACTATCATAAAAATTAGAAGCCCATGACAAGGATACTTTTAGAGGACATGATGAAACAGAGGAAGTTAAATTTAGAGAATAAATTATTGATGATAAATAATGCCTCTTATAGAAAAGCCTGGCAAAAGCAGCTGGCAACGTGGTGGTGAAAGTTGCTTTCTAAAGCGAGGACCAGGTTCTGAGATTTCTTGTCCAGTCAGCTTCCTGTTGTGCATGCTCTGTCGTTCAATTATCAGTCCTCATCTAGATAGATAAAAGCTCATAAATTTCCATTTCTCTCCCAGGAATAGCATGACAATATAAAAATATTTAGTTAGTGATTAAACATTCAATTATGGAAAATTACTATTTTGAAATTGAAATTTGATTTTTGAAGGAGAGGAATTTTTTAACATTCATGATATTTTTTTAAAAAGCAAATTTTAAAATGTGGGAAATATGAACAAAACCTATAAAAATTTCGTGAAGTTAAAGGCATTACTCTTCTATGACACATGTTTTCCAAATGTAAATTGTTTGTAGATTAAGAGAAGATTGAAGAACACACACAAAAAAAAAAAAAGAAAGAAAAAGAAAAACAGGAGAATAGTTAGATATTTACCAACTCTCTTTTTACTGAGAAGGAAAGAATGATTCAGAAAAGAAGCTGATTTAGTCAGATACAGCTAGTCTGCTGACAGAGCTGACATAAGGGCCTTGGTTTTCTGATCTCCAGCACAGAGCCCTTGGTGCTATTACACTGAATGATCTGCCTGGAAGTACTTGTGTGCATGTCCTGTCCTTGCCTGTGTGTACCTGTGTTTACCTGTATTTGCCTGTTTGTGTGATGTGAACCTTTTAAAAATAATAGACGTTAGGTTTTTGTGTATCACATTTGATTAAATACAGCTCTGACATTCTAACTTCCCCATCTTAAGAAAATGAGAAAATTTGGGAACAGCAACAGTAAAAAGCTGGAAACATCTAATGAAGAAATAAAGGATAACCTAGTATGAACAGCTCCCAGGACACACAGCAGAATGTGTGGAATTGTCTATGTTACTCTATAGTGCAGAATAAAACCAAGAAAAGTTGCAGTTTACTTTAAATTCTTACTACATCAAGGCAAGAGGGACATTTGGGCACCAGATTATTTTCAGGTGATGCTTGATTCATCTCCAATACATATGCATCATTTTTTACAACAAAAACATTACCATGGTACTGTCTTTCATGTAATTCTGCTTCTTGTTTACACAGATTAATAATTTGGAGGTTACAAGTTTCCTGAGCTACATACATTTCCCATTATTTTCTAATACATTGATGAAAATAAATGCCCTGTGGTTCCAGCTTCAATGGCTTTTTACCAAACAAGATTTCCACTGAGAAAAGTTACAGTCATTACCTTAAAAGAGATGTGTTATTTTATTTTTCCAACAAGGGAAGGCCTCTATAAGTCCCAAGTCCCATACAATTATATACCACCGAGCAGAAGAATAGAACACTGCACTAGGGTAAATTTTGTGCCCACTTAATTGAAACACTTGCCAAGGAACTGGGGGAAAGCAATGTATTTCAATCACTCTAAACAATGGATAAATGAGACACATTCCTTCTAAATGACACATTTTAGCTGTCTGGAAGCCTATTCACAGTTGTGCGTAGTAACATAAGTTTGCTACTCTGTTCCTTACAATCGGTCCATTTCAAGCTGTGCTTTGAAGCTGTTTATTCCAAAGAGCCTTCTTAATATTAACAGAAAAAAAATGTTTTTAGATGTAGCATTAAATGTTTTTAGATGTGGTCTGATATTTTTCCACTCCCTCTGGAATATATGTATATGTATTTGAATCTTGTTTTTTGGTCTCCCTGTTTCTCTGTCTCTGTCTCTGTATATTTGTCTATCTGTCTCTGCCTATCTGTCTCCCTCTGTATATATTATATGCATATACATGTATAAATAATTTAAAATATGAATGCATTTTATTAATTTTTATATTAACCAAGTTGATCTAAATTAAATATTTTTATTGTAATCTTTAGCTTGGTATTTATTTTATTAAAGATAGGATTATGCTAATAAGTCAAGGAGCAAATAATATAAACTTTTTTCAACAGAAATATTTAAATACTTAAATAAGTATCTTTTTATGCTTATGAAAAAAAAGGTTGTCAATAGAAGTAAAGATTTTTTTCCTGAAAAAAGTCAAAATTAAAATAAAGGAATATAGAAGCAGAGAATTCTTGTTTTCATGAGTTATAAGCAGAGTGGCTATGTAATTTATCATCCAAACCATGACATTTTTGAGAACGAAAGAGGTGTTTTAATAATTAAGCTGGAACCACAGATAGACATGGGAACTCTCGCAGGTAAATGAGGCCATATGGTTACTCTGGCCATGCCCCTTATAGGTCATAGATCCTGGAATTATTTTTCTAAATGATATGATACTATTCAACCTTTCTTATATTTTTATCTATAGTTTCACAATTGTTTTAAAACCAAGGATTGAAACAAATACATAATCAAAGAAATACAAACTTTAGCTCAATAAAGCAATTTACAACATATTTCCTCTACTTCTATTCCCTTCAAAGTGAAAACTCTCAAGAAAGTTCTAGATCTTAAAAGCCCTTACAGATTAAAATAGGTTTATATCTCTAAATTTTTAATAGAATCACATCTAAAAAATTGCCGTGCTAATAATAGTAATTCTACAAAGAATTAGAAATGTCTTACAAGCATTTTTTTTTCCTGGCTTATTTCACTTTAAAAAAAAAAAATCTCTATATTCTCTTTAAATCTGACAAAGTGCAAGTAGAGAGCTCACCTGAATATGGAGGTAGAAAAATGTGCCTGTTGATGTCTTCAGAAGCCTATTCTCTAAAACTACTTTTATCCCTAAATCTGTTAGAGAAGGGTCCTTTTTTAGTTACTTGACATACTTTACAATACCACGTTTTTAGTTTAAGAAATCACATCATATGGGGAATTTGATTATCCTTTCTGGAATTAGTGGCTACAACTCTGCTTAACTTGTGTTCTGTCTCTATGATGTTTGTGTGGCCAAATCTTAGGGAGAGGGTATGGTGGAAGGAGGCTGTCTCCTCTGGAGTGACTATCGAACAACAGCAAACAAATACAAGGAAGTGAAGAGCTTAAATGGCAATGTGTTGGTTGGATGCCATTTTGCAGCATGTAGATATATTTAACATCAAGTCCTAATGCTGGAAGCTAGTATTGTTGCTGGAATATGGTCTTGAAGACTCAGTTCACAATAGAAGGTTTGAAAATACTGGAAGGAGGGGTTTCTTTTTTTTTTAATTTTTAATTTTTTATAAACATATTTTTATCCCCAGGGGTACAGGTCTGTGAATCACCAGGTTTACACACTTCACAGCACTCACCAAAGCACATAACCTCCCCAATGTCCATAATCCCACACCCTTCTCCCAAACCCCCTCCCCCCAGCAACCCTCAGTTTGTTTTGTGAGATTAAGAGTCACTTATGGTTTGTCTCCCTCTCAATCCCATCTTGTTTCATTGATTCTTCTCCTACCCACTTAAGCCCCCATGTGGCATCACCACTTCCTCATATCAGGGAGATCATATGATAGTTGTCTTTCTCTGCTTGACTTATTTCGCAAGCATGATACACTCTAGTTCCATCCATGTTTTCGCAAATGGCAAAATTTCATTTCTTTTGATGGCTGCATAGTATTCCATTGTGTATATATATCACATCTTCTTGATCCATTCATCTGTTGATGGACATCTAGCTTCTTTCCATAGTTTGGCTATTGTGGACATTGCTGCTATAAACATTCGGGTGCACATGCCCCTTTGGATCACTATGTTTGTATCTTTAGGGTAATTACCCAATACTGCAATTGCTGGATCATAGGGCAGTTCTATTTTCAGCATTTTGAGGAACCTCCATGTTGTTTTCCAGAGTGGCTGCACCAGCTTGCATTCCCACCAACAGTGTAGGAGGGTTCCCCTTTCTCTGCATCCTCGCCAGCATCTGTCATTTCCTGACTTGTTGATTTTAGCCATTCTGACTGGTGTGAGGTGATATCTCATTGTGGTTTTGATTTGTATTTCCCTGATGCCAAGTGATATGGAGCACTTTTTCATGTGTCTGTTGGCCATCTGGATGTCTTCTTTGCTGAAATGTCTGTTCATGTCCTCTGCCCATTTCTTGATTGGATTATTTGTTCTTTGGGTGTTGAGTTTGCTAAGTTCTTTATAGATTCTGGACACTAGTCCTTTATCTGATATGTCGTTTGCAAATATCTTCTCCCATTCTGTCAGTTGTCTTTTGATTTTGTTAACTGTTTCCTTCGCTGGGCAAAAGCTTTTCATCTTGATGAAATCCCAATAGTTCATTTTTTCCCTTGCTTCCCTTGCCTTTGGCGTTGTTCCTAGGAAGATGTTGCTGCGGCTGAGGTCGAAGAGGTTGCTGCCTGTGTTCTCCTCAAGGATTTTGATGGATTCCTTTCACACATTGAGGTCCTTCATCCATTTTGAGTCTATTTTTGTGTGTGGTATAAGGACATGGTCCAATTTCATTTTTCAGCATGTGGCTGTCCAGTTTTCCCAGCACCATTTATTGAAGAGGCTATCTTTTTTCCATTGGACATTCTTTCCTGCTTTGTCGAAGATTAGTTGACTGTAGAGTTGAGGGTCTATTTCTGGGCTCTCTATTCTGTTCCATTGATCTATGGGTCTGTTTTTGTGCCAGTACCATGCTGTATTGATGATGACAGCTTTGTAATAGAGCTTGAAGTCCGGAATTGTGATGCCACCAACGTTGGCTTTCTTTTTCAATATCCCTTTGGCTATTCGAGGTCTTTTCTGGTTCCATATAAATTTTAGAATTATTTGTTCCATTTCTTTGAAAAAGATGGATGTTACTTTGATAGGAATTGCATTAAATGTGTAGATTGCTTTAGGTAGCATAGACATTTTCACAATATTTATTCTTCCAATCCAGGAGCATGGAACATTTTTCCATTTCTTTGTGTCTTCCTCAATTTCTTTAATGAGTACTTTATAGTTTTCTGAGTATAGATTCTGTGCCTCTTTGGTTAGGTTTATTCCTAGGTATCTTATGGTTTTGGGTGCAATTGTAAATGGGATTGACTCCTTAATTTCTCTTTCTTCTGTCTTGCTGTTGGTGTAGAGAAATGCAACTGATTTCTGTGCATTGATTTTATATCCTGACACTTTACTGAATGAAGGAGGGGTTTCTGATTAGTGATGAAGAGTCTTGCTTGTGAATCTCACCAGGTCAGAGAATCTAAGCCCAAACACCCAATTTAGGCACAGAGCCCTTGAATTTTGCATAAATGTTTCCAGAAGGAAGAGTTCAGAAGGGGTTCAAAAGATAAACTTGTGTGTGTGTGTGTGTGTTTCCTGTCCTTGGACCATCACAACTCTCTTCAGTGTAGGAAGAGTGAGTAAAAGCAAATTGCCGGCTCCCCTCCTGGTCCCCTATTGTTAACCCCCAATGTACCCCTTCTGCCCACTTGTATTGCAGAAGATAGGAGTCAAGAGGATTAGGAAGCTAGTTTCTAATGCTATTTACTGCCATTTTCCCTCAAAATCTAAAATTTCCTTGCCTAACATGTTGCTTGGAAGACCAAACAGAGAATCTCTTCTCATTTTCCATGTCGGGGTGGTGGTGGTGTGAGGGGGGAGAATAATAAAATATGTGACACAAACCAGATATTGGTTTACAGCTGATTTGTATACTTAACGTCACTATGCATAACTGTGAATGCATTTTCCCTGCCTGTGGTTATTGAAGTTCAAAACCTAACTGCAATATAGTCCAAGAAAGCCATTTTATAGGCAGCATTTTTTTAAAAAATAGTATGATTGCACATTTTTTAGTTCTGCTTTCTTTTTGTTATCATATTCTTTATGCTTTTTTAAAAAGTAGGCTCCATGCCTAACATGGGGCTGGAACCCTCTAGGACCAAGATATCCACAGTTGTGTGCTTTACTGACTGACCCAGCCAGGTGCCCTGGGGTAGCATTTATTTATTCACTTATTTATTTATCTATCTATCTATCTATCTATTTATTTATTTATTTTAAAGGAATATACTCAAGTAACTACATACTGTTTACAGATCGGAGTTCTATTAGGGTGAGAACAGGTATTAAAACAAGTTAATTTGGGGTCTACACTGTTCTAAGTTTCATGAATATTATTTAATTAACACATATCCTAATGCTCTATGTTATAAGACATTTGTGAAAAACACAGAGGATATGAGATTGTCTTGGCTCAAGTAGATCACTGGATGTTCTACATTCTCTTGATCTAGAGGTACTTCCTTTTATATTAACTGTTTGAAATTCTGTGAAGATTTGGACTACTACATTGTTCTATTATCTTCAATTTATCATTTTGATTAATGTTTACAATTTTTAAGTAAAAAAAAATCTAGATAATTCATTACAAGTGCATGACATAGGTCTACTAAGTGGGTATTTGCAGTCTCTGGCTGGGTGCTATAGTTGTTAACTCACATGGAGCATAGTCCTCAGAAAACTAATTTAAATTTCTTAAAAAATTTCTGCCACACCTAAAAAGGAAAAATGAATAATAGCATTTTCACAAGTATTACTCTAGACACTTATTTCAAAAGACAATTTGGGGTCTCTGTACCTTTCAAGTGATATAATGGAAAGACAGAGAAAATGTAATGTACATATTTATTTGGCTAGGTTTTTACAAATGTCCTATGGACTATGGACAATTGACAAGAATACTTGTTTTAAACAAGTGGTCTATTAGAAAACCTGAAGTAAAGATTATCCTCAATTTAAAAAAAACCTGCTAATTATGGTAAGACAATTCCAAAGTATATTATGATTTTCCCTAATATTTCTTAACAGTAATATAATCTATAATCATTCTTGTGTCTTTGAGAAAATAAAGAAGTATCTATAAATGTCAATTGTTTGTATAAAATTAGTTAATTTTTAAGATTAAAGGATAACATAAACAAAGTAGTTTACCAGTATTCAAAATATCCAGATAATAAAATGATATTGATTACTTCTGGATCAATCTGAGAGATTTTTTTCCAAACATACTTTTTTCTTTAGTATAGTATCTTTCTCTCTCTCTCCACTAATATGTCTACATGTTTATCAAATTAGTCTTTGAACAAGATTACTTTTAAAATTAGGAAGTTTAATAAACCCATGACAAATTTGAAGAGCAGACATGTGTTATAATTTCTATAGTAAAAAATATTAATGAGGGAATTACACTTTATAAATCAATTGCACATATGAGATTTAACTTGCTTCACATGACCAATGAAGTCAGTATTTTATTATCATTTTTTGGGTAAGGAAACAGGCTAACAGCATAAAAAGATTTTTTTTTCCCTAAAGCAATTGCAGAACAGGTCAAACAGAAAACAAATGACAGAAGTTTAATCCAAAATTGAATTAATGTGAATCCAAATACTGTGCCACTTACTCCTAAAGTTTTTTTTCTCTTTAAAGTTTGCATTAAATTAAAAAAAAAAACAAAATTTATCATCTCATGTATAGTCCTATTGGTGTAAGATGGTGATAGCAATAAAATAATTCTCTAGGGTTCTATTTCATGAGCTAATGTTTTGGGAAATTAATGGCATAAACACATTTTTTAATTATTTTTCATATTCTTTCTAGAGATAAATTATAAGCTCCACATGTGATGTAATTTGTGAATGAACAGAAAGAAGTATCCATTTTGTTATATTTTGGATTCCCTTTGACACAAAATAAATTACTTATCTGTCATTTTAATTACATTATTCATAATACCTATATTTTTCTTGTTGAAAGAGAAATCTAAATTACAATTCCAGGAACTATGGGCTGGAATTTATTCACTCAACAAATGAGCTCTCTTCCAACCACTAGAGACATAGTGGGTATACAAATACTGTCTCTGGCCTCAAGAAACTTAGAATCTAGTGGAAAGAAACAGAGGGGAAAAAATGTATCTTGGGGGATGATTGGCTATGAAAGAAGATTGGTCAGGAAAATGAGGAAGAGATGGAGTTTGGTACGGGAAGTCTGTGATAATACCAGCATTGTGGATGAGATGTAAGGAAAGTGAAGTGTGAGACCAGTGGTTATCTAGGGTCTCATTCTGCTCAGAGGAAACACCACATGTAAAGACCCTGAAATAGTATCATTTTTTGTATCCAAAATAGGAATGTCCTGGAAATTAGTGCTCTCAGAGGACAGTGAGAAAACTGGAGTGATATTGTGTTAGATCAAAGAAGTTGGAGATCAGACCAGAAGTTGCTGGAGATCAGGTCTTTTCCAGGATATTTTACTCAATATTTCTGTAATACTTAAGAGAGATGGCTGAATAATGCCTTCCCCCCCTCGAATATCAAGACCCTAATTCCTAGAACTATGCAAGTTCCTTTGTCTATGCTTGTTCCCAAATCCACCACTGTTAAGAGTTGTGAACTCAGGCAAGTTCTTTCTCATTGTTCTCATTTACAAAATGTACATAATAAAATTACCTGAGTCATATAATTGAAAGGGTAGTCTGGAAAAATATGTGCATATAATAGGCATTATAAATGTTAGATATTGTTATATGGCCACTACTATCCAATCAATATTTATTTTCCAAGTACCCATATGCGAAGTTTTGCCGGTGCTGTAGTGAGAGTTACAATTCTATAAGACAGTGTTCTTTCATTTACTACTGACTGTACACAGGACTCTTGTCAGTAGAAACGAAAAATATAATTCATTGCCTAACAAAGCTGTCAATAAGAAATGTGAAATAACAAAATTCATTAAGAATGGAGAACTTGGCTTTCAAGGATGGTAAGGTTTCGGACATGTTGAAAATGGGGAAAGCATTCTGGATAGAAAGAATATACTGAACAAAGTCTTAGAAGCACAACATACCATTTGATAAAAATAGAATATTTGGGGATGTTATAATTTCTTTTCCAAATATGGAATATCAATTTTGAAGTTATGATAGCGCAATCTGATCTTGAGTTTGCATGGGTAACTGACTGAAAGGACACCAGATGGGGTTCGGAAAATATTCCCCCGTTAGCCACATCTGTGACCTTGGAAAAGTACCTCCATGCTGTATCTTCAAGTTATTGTGAGAAGCTGGAAAAAGAAAATAACAAAATAACCTATTTTGGTTTAGCTTTCTGATCTACATATAAGGAGAATTTAAATGGCCCACCTTCTGAACAAAATTTCCATTGTGCCTGACATTTTAAAATCTTTCCATCTATTTATTTATTTTTATTCATTCATTCACTTATTTTGTCTTTCAACCATTTAATGGTTGGATGAGAGTGCAAACGCAGTCCCCACTACCACAAATTATGCAGTCAAGTTTCCCACATTTGGGGAACTTGCAGGGGTCAGCACATCTGGAATGTAATAGAGAAGCCTCACCCTAGGAAAACCACCTTCATGATCATGGTATCTCCCCTTCCAGTAAGTTCCTTTCTTTTATTAAATTTTCTGACAACATGATATTATCTCCCAAACATGTCTTATAAAAACCATCTAATATGTTTCATGTAAAGATATTAAAGTCCTAGTTATATCATATAAATATATTCAAGGTAGATATTTTATTTAGAGAAATTTATATATAAATATTTGTACATGTTATAGTTAAATACAGCTATATATACATATATGCATATACATGCATATATATACAGACAGACACACAGCCCCAGTTAAACTCTCAATAGTGGTTTTTGTAGAAAATGCCAAGCTGATTACACAGTTGTAAGGAAATTAGCCAATAATCTAGAATTTGTCAAATTTACCTAAAATATAAAGACAATATTTGGAGTACTCACACTAGCTGATTTCACAATTTACTATAAAATTACAGTATTTAAGATAATGTGTCATTGGCATAATAACAGACCAATAGCTCACTGAAAGAAAATAAAGTGTCCAGAAAGAGATTCACACATGTATGTAAGTACTAAGGAAATGGAATAAGAGAAATAAAAAAATTTTCAACAAGTTATATTGGAAGAAGTAGATAATTAAATGGAAAAAAAATCCTACTCTTATGTAGCAACATGCATGAAAATTAATTCAAGATATTTCATAGACCTAAAGACAAAAATTTAATCTACAAAACATCCTAAAATAAAAGGATAACAAGAGAATAACTCATCTCTTATGATAGGAAAAGGTGACTTACAGAGGATGCAAAAGGAACTAATCTTTAAAAAAAATCAGATTTCATCAAAATGGAAAACTTCTGCTCATTAAAAATCACTGTAAGAAAATGAAATGGAAGTTACATATGAAAGAAAGTATTTGTGATACGTGTGTGGTACTTTCTATTGAGAAAATACAAAGAAATCTTACAGATTAAAAATAAAAAGATAAGAAATTTAATTCTTAAAAATGAGTAAAACTTATAAACTTGGGTACAAACTTAATCAAGGGAGACATGACTGTCAAGTAAGAAAATAAATGGTAGTCAATATCTTTATTCATCATGAAAATAAAAATTGAAACTATAATGAGATACCACTCTACATCCTCTAGAATTTTAAAGATTAAATATGTAAGATGATTTTAAAAAGTGAAATAATTGAGTATTAGGAAAGATGTCAAACAAATGGGATATTCATATAATTCAGAAAGAATGTGAGTTCATACAGAACTCTGAAAAACTCTGAAATTTTTTTACGAAGTTAAACATATACTTAGTCCAGCAACTCCACTTCTAGCTAATTACTGAACAGATATCATAATTTAAGCCCAAACAGACTGCTTATGTATATTCATAGCAGCTTCACCAAAACTGCCCAAACCCAGAAATAACTCAAATACTCATCTTTAGGACAAGTGATAAATAAACTGTAGTATATTCATACAGTGGAACACTAATTAGCAATAAAAAATAAATCCCTGATTCATCATATGGCAATAAGGATTCTCAAAAACATCATGTTAACTGGAGAATCCAACCACAGAATAGTACATATGGAGTCATTTCTTTCGAATAAACTCCAAATCAGCAAAACTAATCCATGGTGATATAAATTTAAAAAGTGATTAATTATTGTGGGCCAAATACTTGATTATAGTACAATATTGTCTATATTCATTATATTGTGGATTAATCTCTATGGCTTATTTACTAACCATTGCAAGCTTGTGCCCTTAAACATCAGTCTTATCCCCCCAACGTTGTCCCCTAACAACCGCCATTTTACAACTTGATTTTTGCAATTTGACTTTTTTAGATTGCATATATAAGTGATATAATACAGTATTTGTCTTTCTATGACTTACCTCATTTAACATAATGTGCTCAAAGTCCATCCATTTTGTCACAGAAAGCAGGATATCATCCTGTCTCATGGCTGAATACTATTCCATTCATCTATTAGTGGGTATTAGGTTGTTTCTCTATCCTAACTACTGTAAAAAATGGGGGGGGGATTGTGGGAGTGCATATATCTTTTCAAAATCCTATTTTCATTTCCTTTGAGTATAAACCCAGAAGTGGAATTGCTGGATCATATGGTGAATCTATTTTTTTTTTAAATTTTTTTGACAAAACTCCACATCGTTTTCCATAGTGGTTGGACCAAGTCACATTTTTACCAAGAGTGTATAAGGGTTTCTTTTTCACCACATCCTCATCAACAGGTGTTGTCTCTCCTCTTCTGGTTGATATCCATTCTAACAGGTGTTAAGTGATATCTCATTGTGATTTTGATTTATATTTCCCTGATGATTGGTGATATTGAAGTTGAATATCATTTCACATGCCTGTTGGCCAAATGTTATTTGGGCAGAAATTTGTGCTATTACCTAATACATCCCAAATACCCTGCACATTACCTAACACAGTGGGCACTAAACAAATACTGGTTGGATACATGAATACATTGGAAAGCTGTTGAAATTCTTTGGTAATTTGAAAGAATATAATGAGGAAATATACAAGAATTCCTGACAATAAGGCTATGTAAATATTACATTTAAAAAGGATGGAATAGGAACACCTGGTGGCTCAGTTGGTTAGGTGGCTGACTTTGGGTTAGGTCATGATCCCACATCGGGCTCTTTGGTCAGCAGGGAACTTGCTTCTCCCTCTGCTGGCCCCTTTGCCTGCCATTCCCCTTGTTTGTGCTCTTTCTTTCTGACAAAAAAAAAAAAAAAAAAAAAAAAGAAAGAAAGAATTTTTATTACATTTAAAATGAATTAAAAGTGACTATGCTTGACTTATTTCACTAAGCATGATACGCTCTAGTTCCACCCATGTTGTCGCAAATAGTGATTCACAGACCTGTACCCCTGGGGATAAAAATATATGTTTATAAAAAATAAAAAATTTAAAAAAAAGTGACTATGATATTTTTTCTAAGATTTTATTCATGTATTTGACAGAAAGAGCCAAAGAGGGAACATAAGCAAGGGGAGTGAGAGAGGGAGAGAGGGAGAGAGGTAGAGTCTTCCTGCTGAGCAGGGAGCCCAATGTGGGGCTCCATCCCAGGATCCTGGGATCGTGACCTGAGCCAAAGGCAGACATTTAATGAATGAGCCACCCAGGTGCCTCCAAAATGACTATGATCTTATTTTAAGCTAGTGAAGAAGGCCATTGATATCATCTATACTTAAACTACAATAATTATTCTGCATGTGAACATTTGGAGCTAAGAGACTAATAATCACTTTGTGCATTTTGACTGATTACTGTAGGTACTATTTGAACATGTAGTCTGACCTGTGGCTTTCCTGTAACTTACCTGTTACTCGAATTCTAAATCTTGTGTTAGGTTGATAGAATCCAAGCAACTAAAACAAACCTTCAGAAAAATAGTTAATGAATCAATAGCCTGCAGGTAGACAAATATCAAGGCTTCTAAAAGAGTAAGAAAGTATACTACAAATTTTATAAATCAGTGGGTTTCCTATCTTTTTTTTCCCCCAAGATTTCTCCACAATCTATCTTTGTCATTTCTTGGGACTATAGAGAGAAAATACATAACCATTTAAACTTAAGGCTGTAACATATGCCATTTATAAGTACAATACATGTTAATTAATTATTCAAATAATTTTTGAGCATTGACTAGTTGGAAAACACTAGTTGACTTTAAGGTGGGGAAAAATAAATGCTGTCCTCAAGGTATTTATCATCTAATGTAGAAGACTTATACGTAAGTATATACTTGTATTGCAATATTATAGGCTGTAGTAGCAACATACATAGTTTATTGTTTGCATGGGGGAGTGCTATGTAAGCGTGGAGGAAAACATCTTCGTTAAGAAAAACTTGCTTCATGATAAAAGTATCAGCATGGGGTTCTCAATGATGAGAAAGTGTTAGATGACAGGATGGGATAGGTCTAGGTTGAAATGCTGCAGGGAATGATGGCTTTTACACAGAGAAAGATCAACCTTATAAAAAACATGGCAAGAAAAAGCATGAATCAGAATAAGAACATCAAGAAATGAGAATAGAAAATAAACATTTAAGTCAGAGAATGGTGAGAAAAATCTAGTTACAATTTAGAAATTAAAGAATCAGTTAAAATCTCTTGATAGCCTAAGTTGTGAATACTTTATGACAAATAAAATGTTTAACTGATATTAATTATTAAATAAACGTCAAAGGTAGATTATTCTCATAATGACATATTTTGAGGTATTTTTGAAATATAAAACTTCATATTCTTGAAGAGGATATTTTCTTTTGAAACTATTATAGTCTGGTATTTTTAACATACAAGCAGCCGTGTGTAAGTCAAAACTGAGACCAGAGTATCAGGGAAACTGTATGCCATGTTGACAGTTTGACATAGCCCTGTGGTTGATGGGAAACCATTGGCAGGTTTTAAAATACCATAGAGCATAATCACACTTATATTTCAGAAAGATGACTCTGAAAAAGTCTGTGAAGAAGACTGAAATAGTACCTGGAGACAGACAGGCTGCTTATATTTCTGTCGTGGTTGCCAAAGTACATATGATAAAGACCTGAGAAAAGGGAGAGTCATCAGAAAAATATTTCAGGAGTTAATATATTTAGGGCAGAGTGATTAAATTGGATGTTAAGGTGAAGAAGAGGAAAGAGTCTATGAAGAGTACTGGTTTTCTAGCTTGAATAATTTAATGATTGATTATTGGAATCACTGACTTTATGTGGGGATGGGAGTGGTGAAAAGGGATACGTCCACATTACGAATGTATTTGAAGTGCTGGTAGGTGCCTGCTGTTGCTATTGATTTGGGAGTTGTAAGCATATAGATTGTTTTTGAAAACTTGGCAGTAAGTGAAAACACCCAAAGAGACTAGAAACACCAAGGAATCTAAAAGAACAGTGGGAAAATAAAGGAAGCTTTTGTAACAACACTGGGTAGATGGGTTAAGAACTAAATATCCATGATGTTTGGAAAGGTCATTTCTATTTAATATTCATAACTGGCATGAGAATTATGTAAAATAGTTAATTATTATTATTATCATCATTGTTTACTATAATTTAGTAACATAACCAAGCAACTAGAATGAAAAGATATGACATGAAAGATATCTAGATCTTATTTTTAGATAATTTAAAAATACCATTGCCTACTACCTCCTTCAAAACAAAACAAAACAAAACTTTAAAAAGGACTGTCCGGTAGTCGCTTCACTTTCCTTTATAAGTATAACCAACTTTTTAAAAAAATTTTCTGTTACAGTTGTATGGGTCTTATGTACATAATTTTTTATTTGTTTGTTTTTAGAAATTTATTTATTTGAGAGGGAGAGAGAGAGTGGGGAGAGGGGTAAAGGGAGAAAAATTTTAAGCAGACTCCCTGCTGAGCCCAGAGCCTGATGCAGGGCTAAATTCCACAACCTATGAGATCATTACCACCCAGGTGCCCCCATAAAACTTGTTTTTTAGCAAGTTACTTGTAAAACATATTTTTTAAAAGATTTTTATTATTTAGTTGACAGAGAGATAGAGAGAGCACAGAGGTATGCTTAGCAGCAGGCCTAGGGAGAGAGAGAAGCCGTCTTTCTGCTGAGCAGAAAGCCCAATGTGGGGCTCGATCCCAGGACCCTGGGATCATGACCTGAGCCGAAGGCAGCAGCTTAAACTGACTGAGCCACCCAGGCGCCCCTGGAAAACATATTAAGTAAGTTCCTCTAAGGAGTTTAACATGGTATCAATAATATACAGTTAAAAAAATTCATAAGTACATGAACAGACAACAAAGAGTATATATACATTTGACTCTAAGGACATGACCATGACTTTCTCTACTAGTCCATAAAAGTTTTCAGTTTAAAGCAACTACTGTTATTAAAGTTGCAGTACACAAAGTTGAAAAGGACAGAAAGTAATTTGAATTGGAGAATCAAGACTTTTATAAACATGTTTACATTTAAAATTGCAGGCCAAATTAAGTAGGAAAAAAAAAAGGAAAATTCTGAACTCAGATAAAGGAAATCATTTATGAAATGAGAGATAGGAAAATTGTAGATTAAAGACATTGTGTTCATAAGACCAAATGGTTGCAAAGCATCACTAAAGTAAGGTTGTGTCAATAGGAAAATAGTTTAAAGGATAAAGAAACTTATAGAACATCACTTTTTTTTCCTTTTGACCTACAAATTTGTACTAAACTGATAATCTAATAACATTTAGAAACCATACCATGTACCTGTTAAATTGAGCTTATAGGTACACCTGAGTGGTGTCTGCCTTTGGCTCAGGTCATGATCCCGGGGTCCTGGGATTGAGCCCTGCATAAGGCTCCCAGCTCAGCAGGGAACCTGCTTCTCTCTCTGCCTGCTGCTTCCCCCAGCTGGTGCACGCGCTCTCTCTCTCTCTCTCTCTCCCTCTTCTGTGTGTTTAATAAATAAATAAAATCTTAAAAAAAAAAAAAAAAGGAAAGAAAGAAGGAAGGAAGAGAAGAGAGAGAAAGAAAAGAAACAAGATTGAGTTTAGAATCAGACAGACATAGCTCGGATTTGGGCTTCACAATATTTTTTGCTATTTGACAATTACTTATCTTTTCCTCTCACGTTTTTTAGTAAGAAAAATTCTCAAAAAAACAAAAAAAAACAAAAAACAAAACTCATGAAATGAAGGAAGATAATGATCAGCACTTCACAACTTAAAAGACTTATTTACTTTTTGACATGTGAAGTATTATGTTTATACACAGTGCTGCATTTTAAGATGTGTGCTGAAAATCATTTTAGTCCACGAGAGGTGCACAAGAATGGTGAATAGTTGGAAAATCACATAATAGGATACTTTTATATGACAAATATATTGAAGAAGATATTTTGATGAGTATTAGGTAGCACTCTAAATATCAGAAGAGTTTTCATGTACAAAATATGGTAGCATTATTCTGAGTAGCGCCCAAGATACTAGAACCACAACATTTCAGGAAGGTTCATATGGTTTCATCTAACACACACACACACACACACACACACAGAGCAAGCAAATCTGTTCAAGAGTAGAGTGGGTCATCGTAAGTGATAATGAAGCAAGTGCAGGTCCCTGGAGGACTTAAGAACAAAGTTCAAAATATGAAACATGAACACTTTTAAAAATTGATTTCTTCATTAACTGAGTCTCTTCACTATTCAACTACCTATGGTTTCCTTTGCTCATAGGGTAAAGACTAATCTCTCTTACTAAAGGCTCTGTCTCCAAATTCAGTCACATTCTGCGATACTAGAAGTTAGGCCTTCAGTATGAATTTCAGGCAGACACAACTTGGCTCATAGCGGTAGAGTTCTATTACTTCATGACCTTGTTCCTGCTCACCCTTCAACCCAGGCCTTACCATTCTTATCGCACATTCCGTAACTCCAGCATAATCAGACATGGGAAATGGGCACCTTCTCATCTAATTCTACCACTGATTTTGGCTGATCTTTCTTGTTTCATAGCTTGGTTCCACTGTTTCACAGCTTGTTTCCACTTGTTCTGAACTTAAGAAGTCCCTTTCAAAGAGCAATTAAAATAATTTCCACAAATTTTCCATGAGTTAATTTGGTAGCAATATATGGTCATCTTTATGTCAAATTTTCTTGACGTGAGCAGAAATCCAATTCCTTAGCTTGTTTTCCTTCCCTTCCATCCTTCCTTCTCTCCCTCCCCTATTTCTTTATGTATGTATGTATGTATGTATTTATTTATTTCTTCCTTCCTCTTTAATTCTTTTTCTTTTCTTTTTGCAGGATGTATTTAAAAGGGAAATTAAAAAACTTAATAAATCAAATGTAGAATTAATACACATAATTTCTTTCATACTAAATTGTATATGTTGAATATATATTGAAAAGCTGTAGTTGTGATGTTATTCTCTTGAATCTAAGGAACAATCAATAATTACTTGTTGAATTTATTAAAAAAATTATCTTCGTAGCTCAGTCATAAGTGCTGTCATTGTGTTTTTATTATTATTCTATATAGGAATGTTTCCTTCTCAGTGAATTAATGTATTAAAGAGGAAAATAGTCAAAGAAACATTGGGAAAATTTAACTGGAATATATATTAAAGAGTTCAGAGAACACAATGTAATGTTTAATGTAAACATTAAAATGGAGAAGAGAAGAAACATTATAATGTAAACATTAAAATGGAGAAGAAGAAGAAACCCAGTTTTAGGTATTGTTATATGATAACGAAATTCATTTCAGTAATCTAGTGTTTTTGTTTCATATTAAAAGTTGTATGGTTATTTTTAAGGATACAAAATATGAAATGACCAAATGATTGATTCCAAGGTGAATTACTACCATTAGTAGCAAATTACTGGCCTACCACTTTCAAAAATTAATGTTTATTTATATGTCAATTTAATAGTATTCAATAAAAATGATATTTTATATTAGTAAAGACATAATCAAAAATTTGTAGTACTACAGTGAACATTTCATACACAGATATTGAGGTATGATGATTATGTTATAGTTATTAATTCAGGGGAGATATGTTTGAATAAGAATAGCAGACAAAAACAAATTGCTGGGAAAGGAGGTTGGTAGGGGAGAGGGATATAGGTGATGGACATTAAGGAGGGCATTTGATGTAATGAGCACTGGGTGTTACAGGCAACTGATGAATCACTAAATTCTACCCCTAGAACTAATAACACAGTGTATGTTAACTGTGTTGTATTTAAATAAAGAATTAAAAAAACAAATTGATACCATAATTTTAGAACTGTAGAACAAGTTTACCAATGAAAATGGCTATTCCAATTTGTAAAGAACACCATCCCTGCTTCTTCCTATATATATTCAAATAATGGTTTTACAAACAATAAATTTATCTGTTTATGAATAGAGTGTCTTAAACAAGGTGGGCTTATATAATGTCAGTTTCACAGACTTAATGTTTCTTCTTATCTCAACTAAATGCCTTGGGATATCTTATCTACAATCTAATTTGCTTACAGTCATATATGGGCTCTTGAGAACAAGTGAAGACATGGGAACTTTTTTTTTTTTTTAAGTTTTTTTATTTATTTATTTGACAGAGAGATCACAAGTAGGCAGAGAGGTAGGCACAGAGAGAGAGGAGGAAGCAGGCTCCCTGCCAAGCAGAGAGCCCAATGAAGATCTTGATTGCAGGACCCTGAGATCAGGACCCAAGCCGAAGGCCGAGGCTTAAACCACTCAGCCACCCAGGCTCCCCAAAGGAACTTTTAAAAGTATAGCTTCTATATTTGTCTCATAAAATGTGTCTAACTTAAAAGTGTTGATGTGTATCAGAAGCATATCAAGGACCCAGAGATATAACCAACTGAGATGTCTGGCAATTGTAAGATGGGGAAGTTGATCACAGAGTATTAAGACAAGTTCAAATTTAGAAACTTCATGTTTCTTTTTTATTGGTTGAACATCAATGTTAGAGTGATGAGAAGATAAAAATATTGTGAAGATACTTGAAAAAGTTTGCATCTGTGTGTTCATAAAGTCAATGTGAAATATGACTTAGAGATGTAGTTTAGATGGGATATATTATCTGACTCCTGGAAAGTGGTTGAATATATATATATAAATAAACTGTTATGTTTTTAAATAAAAATGGATTCATCCTCCTAAATAATGCTCCAGGATGCTAAATGTCTTCAGCTTCTGAAGTGGTAAATCTTACCCCTAATAATAATATAATTAGGATGTCTGAGAATATAATGTATATTTTCCCACTAGCAAATCATTTGAAACTTTCATAATCAAATCAATTGTGAAGAATGTAATTTTATGGGGTAAAATATTAAATTGAGCCAAGTTGATTGTGTTGTTTTGTTAAAGAAAAAAAAAATATCTATCTATCTATCTATTTATTTATTTTTTTTTATTATAGATAAAGCACTAAGTTTTACTCAGGATCAATTGGCAAATATACCTAAGTGTAAAGAAGATAACCAATTTTAGCATTTTTTTTTTTTAAGATTCTATTTACTTGACAGACAGAGATTACAAGTAGGCAAAGAGGCAGGCAGAGAGAGAGAGGGAAGCAGCCTCCCTCCCAGCAGAGAGCCGGGGCTAGATCCCAGGATCCTGGGATCATGACCTGAGTCGAAGGCAGAGGCTTTAACCCACTGAGCCACCCAGGTGCCCCAACTTTTAGCATTTTTGAAAGAGAGATTCTTTAAGATATGTGACTTTATTCTCACACAGTATCCCAAAACAAAAGATGAACTGAATAAACTAAAACCCTAAGTGCTGATTATTGAAATAAATTATAAAAAAAAAATAAAAAGACAAGTGACAAACTGAAACAAGATTTTTGAAACATAACTGTAAAAGGAATCACATTCAAGTATATGTTTACTCAAGGGAAAAAATACAAAAATCAAATATAAGAGCAGGTTAAAAAAAAATACACTTCGTATATAGGTGTCTTGAAGAAATAAAATTATACGTGTCTCTACAAAACAAATGAAAACAAACTATTTTTGTTAATATCATGAAATGCAGATTCACACCAAAATATGAAACAATTTATAGTCACTACTAGATAGGCAAAATGAAGAAATCAAACATCAAATTTTAGCAAGAATGTGGTTCAACAGAGACTTTTATACAGAGATGAGAAATTGCTAAAAATCACTACAGGAAAGAATATAGCTTTATTTTTAAAAATAGGCATAACTAAAATTTAGGAATTCCATTTCTAAGCATATGTGCCAGAAAAAATTATGCTAAAATGTTCATAGCAAGAATCATTTGTAATTAGTTAACTAGAAATAACAAAAGTGTCTATAGACAGGAGGGCCTATAACTAAATATGGCTATATTCATATAATGAAGGATCTGGCAAACTATGGACGATGAGCCAAAGCTGGCAAGCTTCCTATTTTAGAAAATAATGTTTTATTGAAACACAGCCACATGTACTGGTTTGTGTATTGTGTATGTCTGCTTTTTCTGTATGACAGCAGAGTTGGTAGTTGTGAGACAGACCATATGCCCTATAAAGCCAAACATATGCATTATCTATTTACAGAAAAATCTTGCTAATCCCATTTCTAATGGAATATTACACAGAAGTGAAAATGAAAGAACCATGAAAGAGCGTGAATTAATCTCAGAAACATGATAACTAGAGAATGATACTATAATTTAATAAAGCTCAAATTTATTATCTAGCAATATGAGGCAATATATTTGAGGAATATATATGTGTATCATATATTTATTTTAAAATGAAAAAATATGCGATTCACTGATGATTAACAGTTCTGCTTTTTGGTTACCTGTATTATAGTGGGAGGCAGCTAGCAGATGAGAGAACCTACAATATTATAATATCTGTTGAATGCAGAGTGATTAACTTTCTGGATATTAAGGTATTATATTTTAGGATGTTAATTTACCTTAAATTAACTGAAAAATTCCATCATGCTTAAAGCCCTAAATATGTTTCACAAAATGGTAGAAACAAAAACAAACAAACAAAAAACAAAATACCTATTTTGCAATTCTATTTTTTGAATATATGATGTTATTTAATAATATTTTAACAGCATACAATTAAAACATATTTTAAATATTTTTATTTTATAAAAAAATATATTCTTGGTTTTATCTTTTCAGATAATTTGATTATCACTGAGCTTCATATTTATATTTAATTTATTGGCCAATTCTTTACTTATTTATTTACTTTAGAGAGGGAGGGTGAGGGGCAGAGGGGCATAGAGAAATTTTTTTTTTAAGATTTTATTTATTTCTTTGACAGAGAGAGATCACAACTAGTCAGAGAGAGAGAGGGGGAAGCAGGCTCCCCACTAAACAGAGAGCCCGACCCCCAGCTCAATCTCAGAAACCTGGGATCATGACCTTAGCCAAAGGTGGAGGCTTAACCCACTGAGCCACCCAGATGCTCTGGAGAGAGAGAATCTTAAGCAGGCTCCATGCTCAGTGCAGGGCTTGACCTGGGGCTCAGTGCATTGCTTGGTGTGGAGCTCAGTATTACACCACTAAGATCATGACCAGAGCTGAAATCAAGAGTCAGATGCTTGAGCCATCCAAGCGCCCCTATTTATTGACCATTTAAATTTGTATATATGTGAATATTTATCTTTTTTCAATCTGGGGTGCTTTCCATTTCTAGATATTTGTTGAATGAAAATATGAATGGGTAGAATGAATTTTTTATGGTGCAGAATACGGTCACTTTTTTGCAATAAATATTATAATCACATTTTCATAGTTTACCTTAGTTTGTGGTGTTTCAAAATTCTATACAGCCAAATCTATCACTTTTCAAATTTATAATTACTTTTAATTTTATTCAGAGCTGTCTTCTCAGCCTAAAATTAAAGAAATATCATCCTTTATTTTGTCTTAATTCTTCCATGATTGATTTTTTTAATCTTAGTACTTAATTGAAATTCTATTTTAATATTAAGAACTCATTGTAGGCCATAAAATCTTTTGTTAGTATTCTCATACTGACAACTTCTGGTATAAAAACAATAGGTATATTAATATATTTTTTATATATTACATATTTTGTAATTGCCCATGATATTGAAACTGTGACATTATTTCTAATTATATTTGTACTTTATTTTTTTGGGTTTGCTATCTATTGTTACTGTAGCTTTTGTTATTTTGTATTTAAAATAAAACATCTAAAAACATTGGGATTAATGACCCCTCAATAATAAAGTTACCACATTTAAGTTTCTTATTTATTATACTAGCTAAAATATCTAGAACAATATAGGTAATGGACAATACTGCCTGTGTTCAAATTTCAAATGGTATAAACTTAATACCTGTTTCACCATTAATTTTGGTATTGGCTGCCAGTTAAAAACTCTATGTGTGTGTGTGTGTATATAGTCAATAAAGTTAAGCAATGGCAGGAGTAACCCATGGTAGTGAATGCTTAAGTAACAAAAATGTTGTTTTATGCTAGATTTCTACTGGAATTAACTGTTGAATTTTATTGAATATAAATTTTTATTTCAGTAATTGTAATCTTACACGTTTTTACTTTGAGATGATATGGTTTTAGACAAAAGGAAATCTATTTTACATTTAAATTACTCTCATTATAACTTTTTAAGGAGCTGTTTGGAAAACTTGACTCCAGTACACATTTCTCATTTTGTAGATAAATAAACTGGATTTTAGAAAGGTTAAGCAATTTGTCTACAGGGAGACGGGATGATTGGAAAAGGTACGTATCTGATTAATTCTTCCATCATTCCCATGCATGATGTGGATAAAACCCTAATTATTTTACTCTCATCTTAATGCTTTACTAAATGAGACCTATAACAGTTAGCAAATATGCCTATAGTAGTCAGGGTTCTCCAGTGAAACAAACCAAAATGATATATCTAAGAGAAGATTTATCATAGGATTGGATCACATAATTATAAAGGCTGAGAAGTTCCAAGAACTCCAAATGCAACATGAAGAACCAGGAAAGCCAACAGTGTAATTTAGTCCAGTTCCAAAGACCTGAGAACCAATGGTGTAAGTTCAAGTCTGAAAGGTTGAGAACTACCGGGGAGCTGATGACTAAGTCCTGGTCTGAGTTTGGAGGACCTCGAACCAGAAACACAGATGTCTCAGAGCAGAGGAAGATGATTGTCTTAGCTCAAGCAGAGAGAAAAGTTTTGCCCTTCTTCTCACTCTTTGTTCTATACAAGCCCTTAGCATGTTGGATAATGCCCACCTACATTAGTGAGGGTGATCTTTGCTTAGTCTGTGGATTCAAATGCTTATCTCTTCTGGAAACACTCCTTTGGGCACATCCAGAAATAATGTTTTACCAGCTATGTGGGCATCCCTTAGTCCAGTCAAGCTGACATAAAGTTAACCATCACTGTGCCTCAGGACATTCACTGTATTTGAATTGAGACATGGCTGAAATATATGTTTTTAGAATGGCACTTTGATGATCTTTCCACTTTAACACTGTACCACAGTACAGGCAGACAGATGGAGGGTATATTCTTTCTTATTACAACACTTAACCTCACTATGTCACACTTGCTCCTTTTTCCTAATCAAGTCTCTGGAATGAATAGAACACCTGTAAGCGTCATTTCTTTGAATTGACTATCACGTTCACAACGTGTGATATGAGATCTCTTTGCCCTGCAGGAAAATGTCAAGAATTCATAACCATTTTCAAGTTCTTGTCACCTTTGTTATCCAGCAACTGAGGCACTGTCATCTTGTCAGCACTGTCGATCCCTCTTTTTCTAACAACATAGCAATTGTCACTTTCCTGACAGACATCTTAGGGAATCCACACAGTTGCCAAATTTTAGACAGGATAACTTTAAAACCTCAGTGTTAGGAAGAAGAACCATTCTAAAATACAGGAGTGGACGGAATGCAGCTCTTGCCTTAATAACAACAGGTCAGGATAGCTCTATGTCTTAAGAAAACTGTGGAGGTTAGCAGAAGAAGGAGCCTAAAATGCTGAAGGCAGATCAGCTCTTTTGCATCAGGATGGCTCTGCTGATACTACTTTAACAGAATAGCCAGGCATGCATTTCAAAGCTAGGCTTGGAGGTACAATGACCTAGATTATTTCAACAAATGTTTATTTGACACCTTATATATCTCTCCAGATTTTACATGTATAACAATACTTCTTTTATACTTATAGCATTAAATCCACACAACAACTATCATTGTTGTTTTTATTTAATTTATCCTCCATATGAATATAGGTCTAGCAGATAACTAAATGTTCAAATGGAAAAACTGAACATTTACTACGACCTATGGAGGTAGGCCTAGATTTAAGGAAAAACCATAGGGAGGTGCCTGGGGGATGGGTTAAATAGGTGATGGTTATAAAAGAGGACAGTTGTGATGAGCACTGGTGTTTATATATAAGTAATGAATTGCTTAAATTCCACACCTGACAATAATATTACACTGTATGTTAACTAACTGGAATTTTAATAAAGCTTGAAAAAAATACATAAGAGATAGTAAAGCAACCCAGATCACCATCACTACTAAGCCTGAAGGTGGTACTGAAAGGAATGGTTAAAACACTAAGCAAGATCTGTAGCTTTAGGAGGGGGCATCCCAAGGAAAAAATCAGCATTGTTAGTTTCAAGCCTGGCATCTACGGAATCAAGGGCATAAACATCAGATTTCCATTATTACCCACTCCTATTGGTGCCTACTATTCACTGAAGTCAACTGAAAGTCAGAAGGCCAAGATTCTCCTTTAGTTCTTTCCATAAATATCAGCCTCCAGAGGCACAGGGCAAGGTGGAAAGCAGTGGAGAGTAGATCTATCCAGGCAAACAGAGAACATCCAGCGTATCATCAGTTCACAAAGAAGGTAAATGAGTTTATAGAAGTTAAATAACTTGCCTCAGGTGAAAAAGCATGTAGTTGCTGAGATGGAATTAATTCACTATCTTCCAACATGAAGCTTTGTGCCTTTGCTCTTATGCCACTTTCTTATTAAAACGGAGTTTATTCACTTCATTCCACATTCCTTTTTCTGTAACACAGGCTCTTAGTTTAGTTTAAGTCAAAGGAGTACAAAAACACATCTCAGAGGAATAAACGCTTATTTTAACAGCATGACTAAAGTTTCTCTCTCCTTCAGCCAATCAATTCTCCTTCAGAGAACTTCAAATATACATACACATTCATACACCCATACTGAGTTTACATATGAGATCATGATCTTGATAAATACTTAATACTGTCTTAAAAAACATTGTTACACTGTTTCAAAAATAAATAGAATGTATCTGTAGCATTCAACTACATGAGAATAATGTATAAAAATTTCCTTATAAAATATTTTATAATAAAATATTTTCTGTTTAAATAGTCTCCCTAAGTATTATTGCAAATTATATAAGCTAAGATTCATTCATTTCTATTTGCAACAAATAATTGTGGAAATTTATATTCATGAGTCATGCTGTTTAATATTGTTAAACAAAAATTTAAGACATTTTATTTATTAGAAGTTAGATATTTGTAGATGTGATATGGTTCTTAAGCAGCGAATTGTACCTAGCTTTTTTATAGAATAGTTTTGCAGCAATATATTTGACCAAAAGAGCCAATAGTAACTTTCTAGAAAGGCATAGAGTTTTTTTGTTTTGTTTTGTTTTTAAGATTTTATTTATTTGAGAGAGAGAGAGCGTGAGCATGAAAGGGGCAAGGGGCAGAGGGAGAAACCGGCTCCCTGAGGAGCAGAGGGCCTGATGTGGGACTTGATCCTGGGACTCCAGGATCATGACGTGAGCTGAAGGCAGTTGCTTAACCAGCTGAGCCACCCAGGTGCCCAGAAAGGCATAGAGTTTTAACACATGGGTCACATTTCCAAAATCAGAAAAAGAAGGGACTGCCTTGATATTTCTCTTGCCTGTACAACAGCACTTTAGAGATAAGCAGATACTTGAAGTTGATGCTGACTCCTTAGGCAGGTTTAAAAAAAATAAAAAAGAAAGAAAAAAAGAAAGAAAGAAAGAAAGAAATATAGAGCATCAAACTTTGGACACATAGTTGCTAAGAGTAGCTTGCAATCCCAAAGTAAAATTGAGGTTAATAGACACTGGAAAATGAGACACTTTAATAACACCAGAGAACCTACTTGAATATTTTTCACCATTTTAGACTGGACTTAAGTTGGCAAATGGGATATTTAAGTATCAAAACTGTGCTAACATGGAACTGTTATTCTTTTGTCTTCTGCATCTAGGGGCACATGAACTCTTTGATGCATGACAAGTGGATTGACACAATGGCAATGAACTTTTCACATTGTTATTAAGTACCCAGTCAATAAATGCATTTTTAAATTATTGAATATTTTAATGTTTCTCTTTCAACATAGCCCTTCAACACCATTATGTCTCTCAGAAACCTATAGAAAAATTAAATATGTATGATAAAGACATATAATTGTAATATAAAACAAACAACACTCACTGTGTCCCTTCCTTGTAGGCATTATTTAGTTCTATGGTAACTTTTTAATCTAACTTTGATCATTAAATGAAGCAGGGTGAATAATTTGAAGTTGTTTGACTTAAAAATTGCTCTCATTAATATTAACCACGTGTTCTTGGAATTAGCTTTTCTTGTTAACTTGGGTTTAATAGTAAAGCTCCTGGAAGAGCTTCCATTCTAAAGAAATGAACAAAAAAATATCTAGATGAGAATCAGCTACTTTGTCTTAAAGGAGACAATGAATACTTTTGCATGACTGGAGAGCAGGAAACCTTGAGTCTCAGAGTTCAATTGCTACTTCTCAGTATATGAATGGAGAAAACACATATATTCCCAGTGACTCGCATTCTATTTACCTACCTAGTATCACCTGTTGGAATCCTCAAGCATCTAAAAGAATAATAATAAAAAAAAAGTTCACAACTTGATGGAAATATTTTGGTCATTAAGATGCAGTAAACAACAAATTCAGAAATATTTATTCATGAAGTACCTGTTTTAACTGAGTCTAAATATTTTCTGATACAGGAAAGCATGGTTGGCTCACTCAGTTAAGCACCAGACTCTTGATTTCTTCTTAGGTCATGATCGCAGTGTCCTGGGATCCAGCCCCATGTTGGGTTCCACACTCAGTGTGGAGTCCACTCGTCCCTCTCCTTCCTGCTGCTCATACTCTTTCTCTCTCAAATAAATTTTAAAAATATCTTTTAAAAAACCTGTTTCAAATTATTTTCTGGTACTCAGTTTAACTCACCATTTCATGAGACCACTCCAGCACTGTTACATGGCAACACTAAGTTCTGAAATGAAAGGACCCAAGTTCCAAAACAGCCTGTTGTAGCTAAGGTAATAAGCATAGGCACTCTTTTACCTTGTGAAGACCCAGCTTATACCTCTACCTCCAGGATAATGCTTAATAATGTCCTTGTTCTCTCTTAAAAGGGCTTTTCTTTGGATAAAGTATGTGGCCATCTTAATTATATGGTGGCTTAGAAAATAGATACAAAACAATTATTTTTATATTTTAAAGAAGGAACTAAACTTTAAAAAGGTGGATGTGTCTTCATTGTGGATTTGTTACACAGCATTCACTGTGCAGTAGGATTACATGTATACAGACAATATATGTAGATACTATGCAAAACAAAAAAGTTGCTAGAGAAATGAATGTGTGCTCATTATTGACACAATGTTGTGATCCATTTGCCATTTGTTATAATCTTTTGAAATAAATAATTCTCAGCATTAAAATAATGATGATAAAATGAAAAAATAAAAGAACATGCAAGACACTATATGATAGTAAGCAACTTACAATTTTTTCACTATTTAGAGTACACATTCTTGATGTTGGTGGATTTTTTAAAAAATATTACTTTAACCAACAACATAATTTAGTTTCTCATATAATATCTCATCTTTGGGGCATTAATTTTAGGCCAAGTAGCTCATTTATGCTACTGGTTAAAAATCTAATTACCTGAAAGATTTAATTTCAAAGATTTGTTAGCTTTTTGTTTTCATTTCTGTTTTTCCTCTAAGGTCTTCATATAAACATATTTCTTAGATTTTGAGAGCTAACCAGTATTCATGTTTAATATAGTTTTGAAACGTGATGTTAAAAATGACTTTTGATTGTTGCAAATGCCAATAAATATATTTCAAATGCAGTTATTTTTTTTCATAAATTCTAGCTAATTATCTCTTTTTTTACAGGATTTAGAGCAAATTAGTTTTTTTCTTAATTTAAACTTTTATGTAAATTCCACTTATTTAACATTAGAGCAAAACTGTTTTAATGAATGTGACTTTTCCTTAATTCAAACAATAGGAGACAGATTTTTATGAATGTTCTGTTTTGAAAATGGAAGTGATTTTGTTTAAAAATTATTTTAAATAATCTGATTTTTCCACCTTTAATCATGACCTTAAAGCTGTTTTATACAACTAGCTCAAAATAACTTTGGAAGTTATTCTCTCAGAATAAAATAATAAATTGGTGAGATTAAAGACTATTAAAGGAATTAATAAGTAGCCAGTAGAAGAATATTTATAGAAATACAAAAGGAAAAAATAGATTGAACATATGAAGTAAAATCATAGCTAGAGTTTTTGAAAAAGCAATTAGCAAGATGAGATTATTCATAACTCAATGTGGGCAGAACATAGAATTTAAAAACAAGATAACATGTGTTCACTGTTGCAGAGTTTTGCTAAAATTATGTGGAAGAATGATATCTGACATTTTGTTGCATTTTACTTATTTAATTAATAAGAATTATACACACACATATATATATAACACACACACTCATATATCCTCTCCCCATTACGAGTTCTATGCAAAAAGTGTTCAGAATATTACAGTTCACAACAACTGAAATTAATTCTACATTATTTCAATTAAGAAACCTTTGTATTCTGTACTAGCCCAAGACTAATATGGGGTTGCCTAGTTTTTTATTCTAGAAAATCAATATAGTCCATGGATTCAATTTTGCTATTCGGATCTTTAACTTGGAAGAGACTGTACTCAGCATTGTGTCATGTTAATTCTCGCACTCCAGTAGACTCTTCATGCTGACTCAGATTTTAACAGAAATATGTTCAATATACTTGCAGTTCATCAGTTTCAGTATACTTTAACTCATTGGTCAAATGGAATGTTTGGCAAAACACAAGATAACTGAAGGAATGCATAGAGTGAATAATACAAGATAAGCATAAAAAACATTCCTCAATGTATAAGTTTGCAAACATCAAGTCATGTCAATATTTATAGAGTCTAGTGGAGCTTGGATGATATATCAAAAAACACAAAACAACAATGAAAACAAAACAAAACAAAACCAACACAAAACAAAACAAAATAAACAGAAACAAACAAAACTCTTAAACTATTTTGATGTTTTATTTTTCTTTTGGAATAGAAGGCAAATGAATTTGGAATGTAATTGACCAGATGATGGTAGAAGTTTTCATAGGAAATTGAATATACCATCCACAAGAATGTAGTAAATATGTTCTTATGAAGTATCTGCATTATTTTTCTGAAGTTTGATATCATGTAGGGATAGCTTTGTGAATTATTTTCAAATGAGACTTGTCAAAGAGTCCACATAAATACAACAGTTGCTGGATATTGGATGATGTTAAAGAAATATTACTATTTTTTTAGATTTAATAACTAATGATTAAATTTTTAAAAGTGGCATTTTTAAAGATAAATATTAAATAATTATGAATGGAATACAAACATTCTCAGATCCAGGGAGACGGAAGGAAGTAGGTAGGAGTATAAACAAAACAAGATTGGCCCTGAGTTACAATGTTTAGAATTACCTAATATGATTCATGGAGTCTGGCTGTAGTCTTATCTCTATTTTTATATGTGTTTGAAATTTCCCATAATAGAAGTGTTTCACAATAAAAATAAGTATCACCTCATATATTCTTAAAACCAAAAATGGAAATCTATTGTAACCAGTATTAAAAAAAAAAAACGCAGGAGGAAAATATTTATGTAATACTCAATGCATCCTGTTCTTTGTTTTTGAGGATAGATTTTTTAATATGGAATAATATGTCTTTGAGCAACATTCAGGATGTTGCCACCAACACTGTTTGATAACCTGCAAGTTATGCCTATACATCTTTTAAATCCTAAACATTCATATTAATGCTTTCTCTTCCTTCTTCATTCAGTGCCTTCATAAAGCCTCTGGCTGCCATAGCATTAAGTGATACATATATCTACTCTTACCATACTTGAGACCACTTTTATTTTTCCCTCCTCTAATTTCTTCCCCTACTCTTCCTTCTACTTCTTCAGTCTGCATCTCATTTTCATACATATCAGACTGTCAAAGTGCAAGCAAATTTATTCAATTTATCCCAAATTATAGTTAAATATATAAGAATGAAGAAGCATCTTTCAAAAAATGTTATTACTTCTGCATTCAAATATGGTGGAAAAATGAACTACCATTTACTGTTATTCAGGAAGTAATCGTAACTTCATTTGGCTTTTCTCTCAGAGAAAATCCTGCTAGACATCTTTCCAAAAACATTCATTAAGCTAGTAATGCCACCATTCTGGTTATCATTACCTTCCTTTCTGAATTTGCTTCCTATTATATACGATCCTATTATCTAGCTTCTACTTTTGTCCTTACTGAATTCTTTCTGTAAGCCTTTCATTCAAAACTAAGCAAAAGAAAGTCGGCTAGTCACCATCCAATGGAAAGTGATGCAATTAGGTCATGGTCTTGGGTCAGAACATGACTAAAACTTTAGTAGTCTTAAAGACAGAATATTTGGAGGTACTCCATTTATAATTCAAAATAATAATAGAATGGGATAATTACCAGAGTCACCATAAGAAGGAAATTCAACAATTTAGCTGCTCAGCTGGCAGACAAATTTTAAGTAGTTTGCCTATTCATATTAATATTAATATTAGGTACTGATTCTACTTATTGGCTTCTTTACTTCTTATATCTAGGCAGTTGGATGTTATTACTTTCTTTTGATAGGCAGGATAACAAGAATAGGGACGCAGGTTTCAAGCTTGCAAATATATGTGTGGCAAATAATCTTCAAACCATAATCTTCTATTGTAGAAGTTGTAGGAAGAGCAAGTAAGAATTGTTTAATGGACTATTCTGTATAACCTCTCATAGCTAGTCTTAATTAGCTATTAGAGGAACAAATTCAGATATGAATGACTAATGACTGATATTCTCATTTTATGACACATATAAATTTCCAAGTGGAAAGATACCCTAATGCATGGAGATAATCTTATATGTAGAATTTTCTTTTAGCTTATTTATCATTTTCTAGAAGTAGTTGTATAGTATATATCTCTATCTCTCTTGCTCAATATATTGGGCTTGAGAAAGAGAAAGAGAGAGCATGAGCGCAGTGGGGGGAAGGGTAGAGAGAGAGAACCTTAATCAGGCTTCATGTTCATGGAGCCCCACAGAGGGCTCAATCCCAGGAAACTGAGATCATGAGCTGAGCTAAAATCAAGAGCTGGAAGCTTAACCAACTGAACCACCCAGGTACCCTATAGTATCTCAAATATATATGTTATTTTTTTTAAGATTTTTTATTTATTTATTTGACAAAGAGAGAGATCACAAGTAGGCAGAGAGGCAGGCAGAGAGAGGGGGGGAATCAGGCTTCCGCTGAGCAGAGAGCCCACTGTGGCTCCATTCCAGGACCCTGGGATCATGACCAGAGCTGAAGACAGAGGCTTTAACCCACTGAGCCACCCAAGCGCCCCTCAAATATATATGTTATTAACTCTCTACTTTTCCTGGATTCTGTCCAGAGGAAGGCTTAGGCAAAAATCAAATCTTACAGAAAATAGTTTTGGTCTCAACAGCAATTTCCCTGGTTTAGAAATAATGCATCCTTTTAGAACTTTTTTTTTTTTTTTTTTTTTTACTCAACCTCTGAGAGCTTCTTGAACATAAGTATATCCTCTGCTCAGGTTCTTCAAACTCTTTTCATAGGTGTAGTTTCATAGATTTTTCACATAATTTTATAAGCAAAAACTTAGGTATATAAGTAATAATATGGCCTGTCATCTTCCTTCCAAAAGAGCTTTAATATTTTGGCATCACATTTTGAAGAGTTTTCATTTGGGATTAAAGTATTCTATCAGCTATTAAAAGAATAAGGACAACGCCTGAGATGATCTTGGAATTTTTTCTAGAGAAGAAACATTTGATACAAATGTTTCTATGGCTTATTATTTTTTTTTTAATGTTTAATTCCCCAAAGTATATGAAACACAATCAGGTAGCAAGTCAGAAAGGTGGTAAATGGCCCATGTTCAAAGATACTTCTTTCAAAGTGTGCAGAACCTGAAATTTGTATGCAGTAATAGAGGTGAAGATTCAAATGATATTATAAACCCTTTTTAATGAAGAGAAAGCACAAAAACATTTTCCATTGTTTCCAAAATTTTAAACAAATTTCTTCACTATTGTATTGCAGAACAAAATTCATGAAATAAGGACAAATGTTAAAAAATGCCTGGGTCAGGGCGCCTGGGTGGCTCAGTGGCTTAAGCCGCTGCCTTCGGCTCAGGTCATGATCTCAGAGTCCTGGGATCGAGTCCCACATCGGGCTCTCTGCTCAGCAGAGAGCCTGCTTCCCTCTCTCTCTCTCTGCCTGCCTCTCCATCTACTTGTGATTTCTCTCTGTCAAATAAATAAATAAAATCTTTAAAAAAAAAAAATGCCTGGGTCAGAGAAAATTTTAAGAGCCAACTTCTTGAACAACTGATATTGTAAAGACTTTTTCAGACAATATGAATACTCCCTAAAGAAATAATAATAATAATAATAGTAATAATAATAATTAGGCTTCTGTAATTGGAGGCATGAGTAAGTAAAGTAAGTTCCTTCAGAATAAAAAAATTTAAAAAGTGGATGAAATAAAAAAACAATTAGTTAAAAACACTTTAATTAAATAATTGATCAACATTGGATAAACTAAGCATTTACAGTTGAAAAACTGCTGATAAAACTTGTATAAAAATGTTAAAAGTTAGCAATAGTGAATTCTCTAACTGTAATTGTAGATTTGTCTATTCTAAAACTCTGTTAGTTTTTACTTCAAAAGTTTTACAGCTCTGCTGGGTGGTACACATATATTTAGTATAGCTATGTCTTCCAGGTGGATTAAACTTTTAGTGTAATATGATATCCATCTCTGTTTCTGATATTTTTTGTTCTGAAGTCTAGCCACTCCTGCTTTGTTTTAATTAAGGCTTGCACAATGTTATCTTTTCCCATCCTTTTACTTTCAGCCTGTTATAACAATAGTTATAGTTCAACTGAGTGTCTTGTAAACAGCAAATAGTTGAGTTCTGTTTTAATAAGCATGTCAAATCAATTTTGGGTGACATAGGAACTCCCAAAAGGAATAAAATATGTATTAAATTGAATAAAACCAAAATTCAAGGTATATCAGTATTTGAAGAACATAGGTAACATACCAAAGACCTACATTAAAAAAAAGAGCAAATCTCAAATGAATGATGTAATGTCCCCCATCGGGGGCAAAATAATAATAACAATAGTAATAATAATAATAATAATAATAAAATAAATAAGTCCAAAGCAAGTAAAAGTAAGGACATAATAAAAATAGAAGCAGAATACAACAAAAAGAAAACGAAAAAGATAAAAATCCGTGAAAGTCCCTCTAATCCATCATATTTATAGTCTAAATAAGAAACGTCACATGAATATATAAATCAATATACAAAAATATGTTTAACACAATTCAATGCCCACCCATGATAAAATCCACCAAAAATTAGGAACAGGGAGATGTCTTCAAATTGATGAGGAGTATCTATAAAATAGATCTATAAAATAGTATCTATAAAATACCTACAAATAACATTATATTATTTATAGGTAGACCAAGTCCTTTCCCCCAGATTTGGGAAGAGGAACAGGATGTTTCCTTTCACCATTCCTACACAACATATACTAGAAGTTTTATTGGGTCAGTGAGGAAAGACAAGGGAATAAAATCTCATGGATCAGAAGAAAAGAAATAAAATGGTGCCTATTTGCAAGTGACATATTTGTCCACATAGAAAATTTTAAGACAACATCCTAGAAATAATAAGAGTAAAGAATAAAACTATAAAACTTGTAGATGATACATATTAAAAAGAATTCTTAAATAATATAAAAAATATGATCCAAAAAAAGAAAAATTAATAATTGTTCCTTGCCAAAATTTAAAATGTTAACTAGTAAAAGACACCATTAGCAGTATGACAAGGAAAATTAAAGTTGAATATTATATTTGAAGAATATGTATTTAACAAAGGAATAGAGTATAAAATATATAAAGATATCTCAAAACTCAAAAGCTAAAGACTACAAAATTCCAACTGGAAAATTAGCAAAATACATGAAAAGTTATTACACTGAAGAAGATAGACAGATGAGAAAAAAAATAAAAATAAAAAACAAAAAACAGAAACCCACAGAATTAACGAGAAGAATAAAAATCAGAACCAACATGACCTATCGTTAAACACCTATTACAATGACTAAAATTTAAAAAATAAATTAATAAGAGAAGGAAAACCCCAGATGCAAGCAAGAATGTGGAAAAACTGAATCATTCAGACTTTGTTAGAGAGAAAGTAAAATAGTACAGCCATTCTGGAAAATCAATTATATTTCACATTAGCAATGAATTATCTGAAAATAATACAAAGAATTTCATTTAAAGTAACAGCAAAAATAAAATGGTTAGGAGTAAATTTAACTAAAGAAGTTCAATATAAGTACACTGCAAAGCAATGTTGAGTGAAATTTAAGATCACCTAAATAAGTAGAGAAGTATGCTATTTTCATGAATTAGAATATTTAATATTATTAAAATAATTCCTTCCTAATTCATCTGTATATTCAAGACAATAACATTTGAATCCGAGCAGGTTTTTTGTTTTTGTTTTTTTTTTGTGGTAGAAATTCACAAGTTGATTTTAAAATTTATATAGAAATGCAAAGAGCTTGAGCAACCAAAACAAAATTGAAGAAAAGATACAAAGTTATACCCTACATGATTTTAAAGCTCCAATAATTGAGATGTTGTAGTAATTTACAAGGATAAACATAAACCTAAATGAGGAAGTGTATAAATCCTAGAAATAAATCTTCATGTATATATCAGTTCATCTTCAGTAAAAGTTCCACAGATTTAAGAGAAATGATAGTGTTTATAACAAATGGCTCCTATATAAATTGAAAGCTGTATGTTTAAACAAAACAAAACAAAACAAAACTTAACCTCTCCTCAATTCAAAAAATTTTAAAAAATAATTCAAAATGAATTATGGACTTAATTGTAAGTGCTAGAACTATAAAACTTAAAAAAATGATCCATTAGTTTGTCTCCCTCCTGGTTTGGTACAGGTTTCTTAAACATGGCAGAGAAATTACAAAGAAGAAACATTGCTGAATTGAACTTCACTAAAATCAAAACAGAATTTAACTTTCAAAAGAACTATTAAGTAAATAACAATACAAGTTATAGACTGACATAAAATATTTGCAAAATATATGTCTGATAAAGAATTGTTTTCACAATAAATTAAGAACCCTTTAAACTTACAAAAATCCTGAATTAAAAATATGGGCAAATTATTTAAATAAGCACTTTATTAAAAATGTATGAAAAAGAAAAAAAAACACAAAATTTTTAGCATTTTTTGTTTTCATATAAATACAACTTTAAAAGTCCAACAACTGTTACTACTACTCAGTCATACCCCCAGAAGGACTAAAGCCAAAAAGACTAAAAGACTAAATATTGACGAAGTTATAAAGAAAAATTTAAATTTTTATACATTTCTGATGAAAAAAAATAAAACAGAACCATTATTTTCTAAAGCAGTTTGGCAGTTTTCAAAATGTTAAATAAAAAATTACCATATTACCTAATAATCCCATTCCTAGTCACACAAGACTTGTATATGAATGCTCATAGCAGCATTATTTATAATCACAAAAAAGGGCAAAAGGTCATCCTAGCCTAACCACCCCCCCCCCAGCAAGATACTGTAAGTCAACTTTAATGTATAAAAACTCCTTTGGAAACTTCCTTTTTCTCTACATCCCCAAGATATGTGTTGGCAATCATCCCCCAAGCATATGGCCCATTGAAATACATCTAAAGAGTCTCATGACTAAGGTTTGTTTGGAGGGTAGCATATGACCTTTTCCCAACAAGAGTTAGCTCCCTCAATGTCCTGGAAAACTTGCTTTCAAAATTCTTTAGAGACTTATTCTATTCCTAAGCTCCTCCCAACTTGAAAGATTATAATGGGCCACTGCTCATCATCCCAGGCCAGCTCTTCTGCCCAAAGGTCCTGTCCCTGATCTTTAATAAAACCACCTTTTTGCACCAAAGACATCTCAAGAATTTTTCTTGGCCATCAGTTTCCAACACTAGTATTTTTCCTACATAACTCTAAAGTGGTTAAAGGATAAACAAAATGTGTTATATCCATACATTAAAATACTACTTAGCAGAAAAAGAGAACAAACTTCTGATACACACAACATTGATAAATCACACAAAAAAGTCTCATTAGTGAAAGAAATTAGAAACAAAAGATTAAATTTTTTATGATTCTGTTTATTTAAAGTTTTTACAAAACAAAAACAAAACCAAAAAACAAACAAAAAACTATAGAAACCAGATCAGATTTTTGTTAATTAATTTTTTTTTAATCCCCAGGGGTACAGGTCTGTGAATCGCCAGGTTTACACATTTCACAGCACTCATCATAGCACGTACCCTCCCCACTGTCACCCTGCCCCCCAGCAATCCTCAGTCTGTTTTTTGAGATTGAGACTTTTATGCTTTGTCTCCCTCCCAATCCCACCTTCTTTCATTTTTTCTTTTCCTACCCCCCAACCCTCCCCCCCACATTGCATCTCTACTTCCTCATATCAGGGAGACCATATGACAGTGGTCTTTCTCCGATTGACTTATTTCTCTAAGCATAATACCCTCTAATGCCATCCACGTCATTGCAAATGGTAAGATTTCATTTATTTTGATGGCTGCATAGTATTCCATTGTGTATATATACCACTTTTCTTTATCCATTCATCTGTTGATAGACATCTAAGTTCTTTCCATAGTTTGGCTATTGTGGACATTGCTGCTATAAACATTTGGGTGCACATGTCCCTTCGGAGCACCACACTTGTATCTTTAAGATATATACTCAGTAGTGAAATTGCTGGGTCGTAGGGTATCTCTATTTTCAGTTTTTTGAGGAACCTCCACACTGTTTTCCAGAGTGGTTGCACCAGCTTACATTCCAACCAACAGGGTAGGAGGGTTTCCCTCTCTCCGCATCCTTGCCAACATCTGTCATTTCTTGACTTGTTAATTTTAGCCATTCTGACTGGTGTGAGGTTGTATCTCATTGTGGTTTTGATTTGTATTTCCCTGATGCCAAGTGATGTGGAATATTTTTTCATGTGTCTGTTGGCCATCTGGATGTCTTCTTTGCATAAATGGCTGTTCATGTCCTCTGCCCATTTCTTGATTGGATTATTTGTTCTTTGGGTGTTGAGTTTGAAAAGGTCTTTATAGATTTTGGACACTAGCCCTTTATCTGATATGTCATTTGCAAATATCTTCTCCCATTCTGTCAGTTGTCTTTTGGTTTTCTTGACTGTTTCATTTGCTGTGCAAAGCTTTTGATCTTGACAAAATCCCAATAGTTCACTTTTGCCCTTGCTTCTGTTGTCTTTGGCGATGTTCCTAGGAAGAAGTTGCTGTGGTTGAGGTCAAAGAGGTTGCTGTCTGTGTTCTCCTCAAGGATTTTGATGGATTCCTTTCTCACATTGAGGTCCTTCATCCATTTTGAGTCTATTTTCATGTGTAGTGTAATGAAATAATCCAATTTCATTTTTCTGCATGTTGCCGTCCAATTTTCCCAACACCATTTGTTCGAGAGGCTGTCTTTTTTCTATTGGACATTCCTTCCTGCTTTGTCAAAGACTAGTTGACCATAGAGTTGAGGGTCTATTTCTGGGCTCTCTATTCTGTTCCATTGATCTGTCTGTTTTGTGCCAGTACCATACTGTCTTGATGATGACAGCTTTGTGATAGGGCTTGAAGTCTGGAATTGTGATGCTACCGACTTTGGCTTTCTTTTTCTTTTCTTTTTTCTTCTTCTTTTTTTTTTTTTTTTAAGATTTTATTTATTTATTTATTTGACAGACAAGAGATCACAAGTAAGCTGGGAGGCAGGCAGAGAGAGAGGGAGAAGCAGGCTCCCCGCTGAGCAGAGAGCCCAACTTGGGGCCTGATCCCAGGACTCTGGGATTATGACCTGAGCCAAAGGCAAAAGCTTTAACCCACTGAGCCACCCAGGCACCCCTGGCTTTCTTTTTCAATATTCCTTTGGCTATTCGAGGGTTTTTTCTGGTTCCATGCAAATTTTAGGATTGTTTGTTCTATTTCTTTGAAAAAAATGGATGGGATTTTGATAGGGATTGCATTAAATGTGTAGATTGCTTTAGGTAGAATAGACATTTTCACAATATTTGTTCTTCCAATCCATGAGCATGGAACATTTTTCCATTTCTTTATGTCTTCCTCAATTTCTTTCT